>NC_079438.1:11593797-11743797 GCF_903798145.1 Danio aesculapii | reverse complement strand
GCCAGTCTGAGATCCTCCACGACTGAGAGCAGGGCAGTCTCAGTTGAGTGGCCTTTCTTAAAGCCAGATTGCTTGTTGTCCATAAGGTTGTTTTGAGTAAGAAAGTCTAGGACTTGATTGAACACTACTTTCTCCAAAATCTTGGCCATGAATGGAAGCAGGGATACCGGTCGGTAGTTTTCAAGTAGCATTTGATCCAGGTTGGGTTTCTTTAGCAGTGGGGTTACCCTAGCCTGCTTAAATGAAGTAGGGAATAGACCAGAGTCAAGAGATGTGTTAATTATGTGAGTCAGTGTTGGTATGACTGCAGGAGAAATAGCTTGCAAGATATGAGAGGGAATGGGATCAAGCGGACAGGTGGTTGCATGGCTTGATAGCACGAGATTGGACACCTCAGACTCAGAGAGCTGGGAAAAAGAGGTGAGTGTGTGTGGTGTTGGTGGTGTATCTTGCGTGTTTGTTGTAGGTGCAGCAAATTGAGCACTGATTTTTGCAGTTTTGGTGCAAAAGAATGTAGCAAAGTCATCAGTAGTGAGTGTGGAGGATGCTGGTAAAGGAGGAGGATAGAGGAGGGAGGAAAATGTTTTAAAAAGTAAGCGAGGATTGGTGGCACTGTTGACTTTCTGACGGAAGTATGTCTGCTTTGCAGAAGTAACCCCAGTCGAGAAAGAAGAGAGAAGAGTTTGGTATGTTATGAGCTGTTCAGGATTTTTAGTTTTTCGCCAAATTCTCTCAGCAGCCCGAAGTTTTGAGCGATGCTCACGGAGAACATCAGAGAGCCAGGGTGCAGGAGGACTGGCCCGGGTTGGTCTGGATGTAATAGGGCATAGTCTGTCTAGGCATGATGTTAGCGTGGAGCAGAGTGTATCAGTGGCACTGTTCGTATCAAGTGCAGAGAGTTTGCAAGATGGAGGAAGAGAGTTAGAAACAATGGTGGATAGTCTAGTGGGTGAGAGAGAGCGTAGGTTTCTGCGAAAGGCAACTAGAGTTGGAGTGTGTGGCGGCTCAGGAGTAATGTGGATGTTGAGAGAGAGAAGGAAATGATCCGATGTTTGTAGTGGAGTTACTAGTGTTTGATCAGCGAGGCAATGTCGAGTGTAAATAAGGTCTAGTTGATTACCTGATTTGTGAGTAGCAGAAGTAGGTGCTCTTTTGAGGTCGAAAGATGCAAGCAGAGTCTGGAAGTCAGCAGCTTGAGGTCTTTCAATGTGGATGTTGAAGTCACCTAGCACCAACAAGGGAGTGTCATAATCAGCAAAAGATGAGAGAAGAACATCCAGTTCATCTAAGAAGTGACCTAATATACCCGGTGGGCGGTAGATGACAACCACATTTATGCGGAAGGGGTGGATAATGGTGACTGCATGGAATTCAAAAGAGCTGATTTTTGGCAGGGACGGTCTCTGAGTGAATTTCCATTCTTTGGAAATCAGTAGTCCAGTCCCACCCCCTCTCCCTATCTGACGAGGAGTGTGGGAAAGAGAGAAATTAGTAGAAAGAGCTGCATGTGTAGCAGTGTCCTCCGGTCTCAACCAGGTTTCAGTTAGAGCCATGAGACTAAAGTCAGAATGAGTGGCTATGGAGGTAATAAAATCTGCTTTGTTAACAGCAGATTGACAATTCCAGAGGCCCACGGAGAGAGAGAGTTGTGAAATAGAGGATACATGAATTGATCGAAGGTTGTGAGGGTTGCGCCTGCAGCGTACCTCCCGTGCTCTGCGAGTATTAGTAACAACAGGAATTAGTAAACACATAATAAAGTGCAAGGAAAACAATAATGAGTGCAGAGATAAAGTAAAACAATAAAGTGATAAACAAGTACTCAAGTGCTTTGTCGGTGTCTTTGCTCGGTGGAGTCGCGCAGGTAGAGTCGATGGTCTTTACTCTCGTTGGTCTAGTCGCGCAGGTAGAGTCGATGGTCTTTACTCTCGTTGGTCTAGTCGCGCAGGTAGAGTCGATGGTCTTTACTCTCGTTGGTCTAGTCGCGCAGGTAGAGTCGATGGTCTTTACTCTCGTTGGTCTTCACACGAGGCGGGCTTCACACGAGGCTGCCGCGACCGCTGCCGCGGTGAGACTAGTCGCTTATATACACCCCCGAGCGCTTTGCTGATTGAGTTCAGCTGGACACGCCTCCGAGAGTAAAAAACACCCGAGATTGCAGCGGCGGGGGCGCGAAAAACCTCCGGTTCGGCACACAAGCTCTTACAGTAAAGACAACAGGGTTTAGCAGAAGTTTGTTGTCCAGTGCCTGGATTGGCCAAGTTACTTATTTCAGTTGACTTTAAAACAGCATCAAACTTTACACAGGTAGGGAAGGTATTGATCAAAACAGTGACTAGAATGATTGTGTCAGAGGCCCGGCTAGCTCAGTCGGTAGAGCATGAGACTCTTAATCTCAGGGTCGTGGGTTCGAGCCCCACGTTGGGCGTTTCTGTTACTCTTTTCAGCAGCTTTCATTTGGATTCATCGAGCATACCTATCAAGACAAAGTTCAGCATTTCTACCACAGTAGCATTAGTGTCTGAGTCTCTGTAGCGCAATCGATTATCGCGTCCGGCTGTTAATCGAAAGGTTGGTGGTTCGAGCCCACCCAGGGACGAATCAAGCTTTTCTCCTCCTTGCAACTACTAACACATGCACTGGGCATAGAGCTGGGCCACATGCATTCTGGCGTTACAAGATGACATCAGGATTTAGCAGAAGTTTGTTGTCCAGTGCCTGTATTGGCTAAGTTACTTATTTCAGTTGTTACCTTTCTCTCTCTCTTTTCAGCAGCTTTTATTTGGATTCATCGAGCATACCTATCAAGACAAAGTTCAGCATTTCTACCACAGTTGCATTAGTGTCTGAGTCTCTGTGGCGCAATCGGTTAGCGCGTTCGGCAGCTTTCATTTGGGTTCATCCAGCAGACCAAGTGAGACAAAGTTCAGCGTTTCTACCACAGTTGGTATGGTTAGTCTGAGTCTCTGTGGCACAATCGGTTAGCGTGTTCAGCTGTTAACCGAAAGGTTGTTGCTTTGAGCCCATCCAGGGACGAACGGAGGCTTTTACTGCCTTGCAACTGCTAACACATGCACCGGGCAATGATCCTGGGCCACGTGCTGTCTAGCATTACAAGTTGACTTCAAGTTGAGTTCACGTTTTTGTGCATAGTGTCAAAGTTCACGACCCCGCACCCTGTTTAACATTGCAGACTTTTGATACACTTGCAGAAATCATTGATTTTGTTCGAACATGTCTTTAAATTAATAACTGTATCTAAATATACATGCATATACACTGTATATACGGTTGTTTGGATGCTTCAACAGCTCCCTCCGCCCGTATTTCTTAGCCAAAAACTAAATAAAGTTTACACAAAAATATATACACCGGTATATCCTACACTTAACTATGTGCATAATACTTTTGGTTTGGGGGTGTTTATTGTTATTTATTTTTTTATTATTTGCATCACCAAAGTCAACCATGTGGTGAGTGGCAAATACAGAAGTCTAGATATTATTGAAAGTCTTTGTAGTATTATGGAATGCTTTAAATATGATAAGTCGTATATGTCTGTGTCTTTTTGTTCTCCATTTGTAGGAGAGCTGCTTGGTGTTGACTACCTCCTGAGTCAGACTGGACAGCCCATGGCATTGAACCCAGACTCAGAGGAAACAGAGGAAATGTTGGAGGATGTGGATGAAGGTGGGGAAGAAGATGAGGGCTTCGGGGAGGACGAAGTATATGATATAACTTTGCCAAGTCTCTCAGATGACCCAAACTTCTCCATCTCCTCCCACTTCCTACCCACCTCTGAGCCCATTGCCATTGCCCCAGCTGCTGTCTCTTCCATCCACCCTGCTGCCTCCACCGCCCTGGCAACTAACTCCTCTATCCATCCTCCAGCCTCCACTGCCCTGGCAACTACCTCCTCTATCCATGCTCCAGCCTTCGCCGACCTGGCTGCGACCTCCTCCATCCACCCTCCAGCCTCCACCACTCTAACTGCCACCTCCTCTGCTGTTTTCACCGGCCTGGCTGCTGCCTCCACTGCCTATCCTGCTTCTGCATCCACCCAGTCTGCTGTCTCCACTGCCCTGGATGCTGCTGCACGCTCCACCCAACCCCCTGCCCCCTCCATCCAGCATGCTTCCTCCTCCCAAACTGCTGCAATCACCATCTTCTCTGATGCCTCCTCCCAACCTGTTGCCCACTCCACCCAACCTACTGAACCCTCCACCCAGCCTGATGCCTCTGCCACACTGGTTGCTGCCTCCATGTTGCAGCAAAGCACTCAGACATCTGAGTCTGGTGTATGTAAATATCTTGTAACCTATCTATGTTTACGCATCTAACGCATCAACAATCTGTGTTTTGTGCCTATGTTTGTTATATATATATATATATATATATATATATATATATATATATATATATATATATATATATATATATATATATATATATGTGTGTGTGTGTGTGTGTATGTGTATGTGTATGTGTGTGTGTATTATAATTATTATTTTTATTTTTTAGGCTGTGGATGGCTCAGGTGTACCAGGTATGGACAGAGTGGACAGCCTGGCAGATTATCTTGTGGACCTGAGGAATCAGCCCTCCCTTGTCCTCACTAACCAGCAGGTAAGGAATATAAACCCACTCTTTGTTCACTCTTTAACTTGTCAACTTGCTTACCTTTTGCACATTTTGCTTTCTCATTAGCATGTATTATCTGCTTTTTCTGCTTAGGTGAGCAATATTGTTGCTCTTTGGCAGAACCTGCTGGACTATGACAAGCAGAGGGTGGTGTTTGCAGCCAGGCATCAAGCAAAGCTGGTCACTGGGAGGTTTAGGTCCCCGAAGAAGAGACAGGAGTTTACCCAAGGAGTGGAGAGTTTGAAGAGGCATGCCCTGACCACCTCTGCCCCACTTGCACAGTGGCCAGATTGCTGTCGCTTGGTTGAGACTTTTTTTGTCAGGCTCTGTGCCATACATAGAACACCCAAAAAGAAGGGGACCGGCACAGTGTCCAGATGGGATCTCATCCTGGCAGAATACAGAAAAATCAGGCGCAGCATTCTGGCCAATGCTATAGTGATGAAGCAGACTAACCTTCAACTGGTGGATGTGAGTCACACCACCCTGGTACAGTGGCATAATAAAAAAGATAAACAGCAGGACACAGCAGTTGTGATGCAGGGGCTGCAACTTCCAAGCCGCTTGTCTGTGGCGGCTGACCCCCTATTGCCTGCCGATGTGCACCCCCCATCTCCACCACATCAGCCAGGACCGGCTCACCAGTACCACTTGCCCAGTAGCACTGTGGGCCAGGCTAAACTAAAAAGAAAAAGGACCATTTTGTCAGACGCACCAGCTTTGCTACCTGCTCAGATGCAGCAAGCCCAACGGCAACTTATTCCTGCTCCACCACCAGGGACTCAACTGGTCATGCTGATGCCAGTGGCCTCACAGGGGTATATGCTGGCTTCTGCTCCACCGGCTTTTGGGTTTGGCCTCCCTTTTGCCCCTCCTGCCATTCCATCCACCCCTGGTACTGCTGTCGCTCCCATTCGTAAACTGACCCGCAAAGTACAGTATAATACATGTAAGAAATGTGGGCAGTTTAGAACAGCCGAGACTGGACCCAGCCAGTACAAGGGCATTATATACTGCCCCTTTGTAGAGGCATTGCCGAAGGAGCAGTGGTTGGAAAGAATTAAAAAAGGAGAAAAATAATAAAAATGTTCAAGACCTGGGCACTTCCTGAAGTGTTTATTTTTAATATTGACATTTAAATATTTTCAGGGGTCTTTTGTTTTACTTGTAGTTTTTTTTTTACTTTAAATTATAATTTAAAAAAATTTACATTTCTAATTTATTTGTTTTTATCATTTATTTTATGTTTGCTTATTTCATTTTGTGTTATTTATTTTTGTTTAATTTATTGTAATTTTGTTCTCTTCTTTTGCACTTGTTTGCACTGCTGTTGAGCTATTATATTGTAAATGTAAATAATTGGCTATGACTAATTTTAAATAAATGTTTGGTCATTTTAACTGTTTCTCTGCTTGTTTTTTTTAGTTGGTTGTGTTTTGCTATAGTATAATTCAAAAAATTAAATAGGCACAAAATGAAATAGTCCAGAAAATAATGTTTCAATAAAGAAACTAGTTTGTAGTTTCTCTATACTTAGCAAAATACTTAGCAGAAATGTACTTAAAAGCAAATATATTTATATATAAACAATAAAATATGTAGTATTAATCAAATATTAATAGTACAAATAAATGATTAAAAATGAAATAAAAAATATTTTCCTCTTCCGCCCCTTTTTCTTCTCTTCTTTCTCTTTTTTCCTCCTTTTCTTCTCTTTTTTCCTCTCCTCCCTCTCTTCCCCCTCCGTAACAGACTATTGTTCCCCAACACTCACCAATGTATATAAAGCAGAAATGGGAAAGGAAAGCAAATATAAAAATAACAAATGAGGAATGATTAACTATTTGGGAAACACAGATGGTCACAATTAATTCAGATTCATGAAGGGAATTTATTTGGAAAAATGTAATCAGGTTCTTTATAACACCTGAAATAAAATACTTTCAAACTAGAGATCAAAAAATGCTCAATGTTGGAGAAAATGTGGAAATGTATTGGCAGATCATTTTACATATTTTGGCACTGTAATATTATACACACCTATTAGCAAGATTTAAATAAAGAGATGAATGCAATAATGGGATTGAATCTGGAATGTAATGCAATTAAAACTATGTACCTGTGAATTTACTCTGCAGAAATACCAAAAAATGATGTGTATCTTCTTAACACACAACTAACAACTAGCAAAAAGGCCATTACAAAGAAATGGCTCAAGAAAGATCCTCCATCTGTAGGCGAATGGTATGATATTGTTAAAGAGGTGTATGACATGGAAGTACTGACATTTACCTTGAGACAACAAGCCTATAAAATGTCTGCATACTGGGGTAAATGGTTGAGAAGAAAAGTATTGTTTTAATTTCATTGTGGTGCTTTTATTTTATATATGTTTGGAGCTTGTTGATCTTTGTCACGTAACCCTTAACATAATTTTATATAGCAACATTTTATCAACGATAAATACGAATGTAAATAAGATTGTATTCGGTGACCTTTGACACTTGTATGTCTTTTTTGTTTCCATGTTCCTTTAAAAATGTCTGTTTGTTTGCTTGTTTTTTATTGCTGTTTTGTTTGTTTTGTTCTAAACTGTTTTGAAAAAGGAAAAAAAACTAAAATGTATCATCATCATCCTGACGCAAACTCACAGCGTTCAGCATGTAGTTTTGCTGCTGTTAGATCAAAAACAACAGCTGCCATTCATGTTCATAAACTGTAAAAAAATCTGTCTTTATAAATAACGTCTTTCATTTTACACAATCTTTTTTATTTAGGCTAGCTGCCTAATTCTCTTCAAAGAGCAGCTCTCATACAGAGCCCGTTATTTCAGTGTTTTTTTCCAGGATATTGTGGATATTTGTGGATTCCTTCTTTCTTGCTCTCGGCTAATCACATGGAAAATTGTGGAATTTGATCATTGAGTTGTTTTTCCCGGTCATTTTCCTTTTTTTCTTATTTATTTCAACTATCACACACTTTTCAGGTAAAGGGGAAAAGTGTTGCACTTATCTGAAAAATCTTTTTATGTATTAAATAATGAAGTGCTTTTTTTCTTTTAAAGGATTACTCGTTTTTATTTTTTCTATACTTTATTTTTATTTCTCTTTTTTTTAAAGAAAAAAACAAGAAAAAAAACATATAATAGATAAAAAAAATTATAAAAATAAATCATAATAATAAATAAAATAAGTAGTACAATAAAACACCGGAACTTAAATGAACAGTTGACTGGTCGCACATTTCCTTACAGGTCACATTAACAAATACATATAGAAATCAGATTACACTGTGTAAAGGCATAAGTACAATCAATTTCTCCCAATATTGCAGGTATTTGTCCTTTTGTAGTTTTAAAGAAAAAGTCATCCTCTCCATATTTTGAACATTAGATATGATATCCAACCTTTCAGATTTTGTAGGGGGTTCCAGTTGTAGCCACTTTCGAGTCACAGTTTTCTTACTGGTTGCTAGGAGTATTTTAATAAATATTTGTCTTTTACCGTTAAGTTGGCTGCAATATTTCCCAGGTAAATTGTTGTAAAAGAAAAGTCCACATCATCACCAAAAATATTTTGTATTACTTGCATTACGTCCTGCCAGTATGACTGAATGGCTGGGCAACTCCAAAATATGTGAAAGTGGTTTGCCAAGTCTTCTCCACATTTCCTCCAGCACTGTCCCCTGTCCTTCTCCCGTGTTTGCATGCATGTTAACTTGGGGGTTATAAAGTATCTGGTAAGATTCCTCCAGCAGAAATCTCTCCACATACCAGAGCTGGAAGAGGTGGACTGCACTGAGCAGATATTCAACCAATCTTCCTCTGAGATAACTAGGTTGGATTCTCTTTCCCATTTTAGTCTGATGTCATTTGTTGAGTCTTCCTTGGTGGATTGGATGGCAGAATACAATTTTGAAACAAGTCTCCTATTGTCTTTGTTCTTGTAGATGTCAATAACTAAGTCAATTAAGTTAGGGGGATGGCTCTCCAAGCATCTAATCTCTCTATTAAAGTAGGTCCTGGTTTGCAGGTACCTAAAGAAATCACATTTGTCCAGACCATACATATCTGAGATTTTCTGAAAGCTATCTAATTCCCCATTTGAGGAAATTAAACTAAAAGTAGTGATGCCAAACCTATACCAAGTTTGAAATCTCCCATCAATTTTAGCTGGTTTAAAGTCAGGGTCAAATGCTACCCATTTAATCAATCTAGACTGTTTTTCAAGTAGTGGAGAATTACACTCTTTAAACCAGATTCTAAGGGGAACTTTGGACCACTGATTTAAGCTATTTAAATAGTGTTTATGTAAAAACTTGCTACCCAATAATGATTGTAGTGGGATATCAATTTGTGAAGTTTCCAGGTCTTTCCATTCTGTATTCTGGGTTACAACAGATTAATAAGGGTCGTAACTGGGCTGCTTTGTAATAGTCAGACAAGCAAGGCAGTGATTTTCCCCCTTTCTCCTTAGACAGTTGCAATGTTTTATATTTAATTCTAGGTCTCCTGCCCCCCCCCCATAAAAATCTTGAAATCCACTTGTCCCATTCTCTGAACTGTTTTGATGGAATTTCGATTGGTAGGGATTGGAAGAGGTATAGAAGACGGGGAACTATATTAATCTTTATTGTCTTTATTCTATTATGCATCTCTAAAGGCAATTGAGACCACCTATCTGTCAGATTTTATACTCTTATTTATAGGGCCATAATTACTATTAAGTAATTGTGTAGAATCTTTAGTTATTTTAATACCCAGGTACTTAATACTTGTTGAATTCCATTTGAAATAACATTTATTTTGCATATCTTTCTGAGGGAAATAATTAAAGCTTAAAATTTGTGTTTTTTGGATATTTAGCTTGTAACCAGCGTAGGTGCCAAATTTATTTAAAACTGACATCAGAGTAGGAATGCTAACTTCTGGTGTTCCAACAAACAAAAGAACATCATCTGCATACAGACAGATCTTTTGCTCTAAACCTCTAACTGTTATTCCTTTAATTCCCTGTTCGTCTCTTATCAACTGTGCCAAAGGCTCAATAAATAAAGCAAAAAGGGTAGGACTGAGGGGGCAGCCTTGACGGCAGCCTCTTTCCAAAACAAAACTCTTGGTAAGATGACCATTAATCCTAATTTTTGCATTTGGTGATAAATATAAATTTCTTATACACCTAATAAAGTCATCATTAAAGCCAAATCTGGTCAATGCTAAATATAAATACTCCCAACGAACTGAGTCAAATGCCTTTTCATCATCTAAGCTAATAATTGCTGCTCTGGTTTTCTTTTTAATGACATGATCAGTAACGTGTAGCACCCGCCTAATATTATCTTGTGTCTGCCTATCCCTTATAAATACGGTTTGGTCTAAGTCCACTAATTCTGGTATTATATCTTCCAATCTTTTAGCTAGTATTGATGCATATAATTTATAATCCATATTTAATACAGTAATCGGTCTAAAAGAACTACACTCCTTCTTATCTTTACCCTCTTTAGGAATAATCGAAATGATTGCCTCACTCCATGTTCTTGGTGGTTCACCACCTTTAAGCATGTAGTTAAAACACTCATAAAGCATGGGAATTAACAGGTCTTTGAATGCCTTGTACCACTCAACTGGGAAGCCATCTGAGCCAGGTGTTTTATTTACTTTTAATCTTGAAATCGCTTTCCCTATTTCCTCTTTTGTAATCTCTGCCATTAGGGATTTATTCTGTGTTGTGCCTATGGAGGGTAAGTCTAATGATTCTAAGAAGATATTTATTTCTGTGGGTTTAGTTGTACTTACTTCACTATATAGATTTCTGTAATAGGTTTTAAAAATGTTATGGATATCATCTTGTTTGTGATTAATTCTATTAGTTTTAGGATCTCTAATTTACAGGATAGTCCGCTCTGCCTGCTGTTTTCTAAGCCTCCAAGCCAATAACTTCAAAGCCTTTGGGCCGTTTTCATAATATCTTTGCTTAGTAAATTTGGCTTTTTTCTCTAATTCTTCCTCATATAGTTCATTTATTTGCTTCTTAATACTTTTTATTTGGCTTAAGATATGAGGTTTCTTTTTCACAATATGTTCTCTCTCTAAGGTTTTAAGGCTCTCCTGCAAGTCAAACATCTTTTTACATTTTTCCTTTTTCTTATGTGATGTAAGGGCTATGAGTTTACCCCTAAGCACTGATTTTGATGCATCCCATAAAATACTTGGTGATACTTCCCCATTGTTGTTGTTATCGATATAATCCTTTATTTCTTTTTGAATAAATTCTTTATATGTACTATCATTCAGTATACTTGTATTAAGCCGCCACAGTGAGTCGTTCTTTTTGTTATCTAAATGTATAGTTAGATAAACAGGTGAGTGGTCAGAGATATCTCTGGTTCCTATCTTGCAGTCTATAAGCCGGTGTCTGTCTGAATTAAAAACAAAGAAGTAATCAATTCTTGAGTAGTAAATTTGGCTTGCGGAATAGAATGTGAACTGTTTATCTAATGGATGGAGCTCCCTCCATACATCTATCAATCCCAATTCCATCAACAGTTTTTTAGTTACCCTTGCTCTAGAGGTTAGCCTCTTTAATGCATTAGAGGAATCAAGCTTGGGTTGCATCTGGGCATTCCAGTCTCCTCCACATATCAAAACTCCTGATGCTTCAGAAGCTATTAATTGAAAAACTTCTCTTTTGCATGAGTTGTCTTGCTCAGGGGGTATGTACACGGTAATTAACGTAACTTCTATTTGATCTAAGAGACCCTTAACAAAAACATATCGACCCTCTTTGTCTTTCAGCAAGCAGGCGGAAGTTCACACAGTTATTAATTAATATTGCTACCCCTCTTCGTTTTCCCTTCCAATAAGATGAATAAAATACATTCTTAAACCCTTTTTGTTTTAGTTTTTCGTGTTCTAGATTATTAAGATGCGTCTCCTGCATAAATATAACATGCAACTTTTCCTTTTTCATCTTTGCAATAACCTTGCTTCTCTTGATTGGATTGTATAAACCATTTACATTCAGGGTAATCACCCTATATTCCTGAAACTGCATGTGATCTTGTAATAAAACACTTTCTGTAAGGTATATGTTATTCGTGACCAAGTCTGAACTACATATGAACTAAATAAAATAAAATAAGAACCCATAACTTTACAGTTGGAAATAATAGAACTAAACAGAATGCATATAAAGACCTCCATTCGAAGCAATGAACAGTTCTTACTTCTTAGTGTAGGGGAATAGTCTAGGTAAACACCAGAGCCCCTCTTCAGTGCAGCCTTAAGTGCCCTTATGGGTATTCTGCGTGCACTTACGAACGTCAAAAACAAAAAAGTCTTTCCCGTATTTGTCGGTCAACTACATTATTGACTAAGGGCGATTTTACCCGTTTGCAGATCAAGAATTGAAATTGTAACAAAATTGAAGACTTGAGGTAAGTAGGATAACAGCAGCGGGCTACGTGAGATAACAGTCTAAATAGAGTAGGGGAAAGAAAAAAAAAGGATTCAGTCTTACTCCATCCCGATGTGGGTGTACGCGGCTGTCCCCTGGCATAAACTAGAATGTCCGTAACAAACAGCTGGTTCATTCACCAATTGTGTAGTTTACGGTCATTTGCCACTCGTAGTTAACAAATCCTAAACCTTTAAATCTATCTTTATCGGCGAAAATTCCGGAGCCTCTCTTTAATCCAATCCTGACGGGTCTGCCTGTTTGTTGTATTCTTAGAGCGCTGCCAGCCGGTCATCCGCGCTTTATTCAAAACCTCAACTTCTGAAGATGTCTCGGGGCCAAACTGGAAACCCCTTTTCTTCATGTCCTCAGTCGCTTCGTCTGCGCTTCCATAGGTGACCGGCCCGCCGTCAAAGAACACTCGCAGTTTCGCTGGCGGTGGTGTCTGAAATCGTATTCCCTTCTCTTTGAGCATCCTCCTGATCTGAGAATATGCCTTCCTTTTCGCCAAGGTTTCAGCAGGGTAGTCATGATCAAAGTAGATCCTGCCGTTGTTGTAAAAGATTTCCTTTTTCTTCCACGCAGTGTGCAGAACCATTTCCTTAACTTTGAATTCTTGAAAGTACACAATCACCGATCTTGGCTGCGCCTCGTTAGGAGGTCTTGGTCCGAGCGCTCTGTGGCATCTTTGAATCCCGAGTTGAATTTCAGCAAGGTCCAGTTCTTTTTTAATAAGATTATCAATGAATTGGTACATGTTGTTATTTTCAGCGCCTTCCAAGATCCCGTAAATGGGAACATTATTACGTCTCGAGCGTGCTTCCAGGTCCGTTAACTTCATCTGCATTCTTTCCTGGAATTGTAGTGACTGGCTCAGAGCTTCCCTGAAATCCGTGGACCACTCCTCGGCCTCGGCGATGCGGGTCTCGGCCTCACTCACTCTGTCAGTTGTAGTTTTCAGGTCGGTTGTGATTTCGTTTAGCGTCTGGTAAATTTCCTTTCGAAAGTCCACTAATTCTCTTTTCAGATCGTCTCGGAAGATGTTTAGCTCGGACTTCATCTCCAAGGCCACCATCTTTATGTCTGCGCGGATGACCGCGACGCTTTCGTCCACTGTTGCCAGTTTTGGATTTTCCTCTTGTCTGCCATTACGCTCTCCTTGTTTCTCAGCCCCGGCGGTATCCTCTAAATTACTACCTTTTTCCGCTTTCCCAAACTGTTTTCCTTTGCCCTTTCTGACTTTCTCCCCTTCCATCATTAGATTCGATTAGGAATTAGATGTTAATTGTATTAATTGGGAAATTAAACTCCGACCGAACGGGAGACAAAAAGTTAAGCGGCCATGCGCTTTCAGTTAACCGCCGGAAGTCTGAACCTAGCTTTTTAAAGGTAACACTGGATTTTCTTGCACAGTCAATGTAAAAGGAACTGCATCAAAGACAACCCAGTTGGTACTTTAGGCCACTGGGCTGTTTTTACTGCCTGTGAACTGTAATATGCCTCCAGGGAGTTGCTGACACACGTAACAAAAACAGCATGAACAAAGAGTAGAGTGGATCGGTCTCACAGAATTTTTTGTGGCACTGCAGATTGCTTCTACAGGGCTCGTTGGTCTAGGGGTATGATTCTCGCTTCGGGTGCGAGAGGTCCCGGGTTCAAATCCCGGACGAGCCCTACACCTGTCATAAAAAATGAGGCGGAGCTGTGCTCACTATGATCTTTCTATGTTAATTGTAGCAACTTTTGCTGTGACTTTAGTTAATGAACATTTAGTGGACTTCTGATCTCAATCAGTCTAACATGTACAATTATACAGACAAAAAAAGGAGTGGCAATGATTCGTTTGTTAGATTTGTTTATGGATCTTGAACAACCCACCAGCTTTATATGTAAGCACCATTTTTGTCTTTGTACACAGTCTCTTCTCTCTAGGCACCATGCAGGATTCAAAATGGCCTTTCGCGTTAGGTATCTCGTTACCCTTTTAGTCATAACAGGTAATATGCATGGCAATGCAGGAAGTTAATGACATGCAAACACATCTCAAGAAGGTTTTCACAGCTACCGTGTTTCATCCACCAAACATTGCTCCCAAATTGAGGTGAGACTTTCAAAGACAACCCAGATTGGACTTGAACCAACAATTCCAAGCCCCGAAGGTTGATGCCTTATCCATTAGGCCACTGGGCCATTTCGCCAATCATTTGTCATGGATCTTTTGTATGCCTTCAACAAGATGCCAACGCATGGAAAACTGCACTTTAGGATCTGGATGCCAGTTTGCATTCCGTCAAATAAGATGTGTGCAACTAATGGTCAAACATTTTCTTTGTGTAATCATCCACATTCGTGTCTCATTGGTCCTGGGGTATGGTTCTTGCGTATGGTGTGACTGGTCTTGAGTTTCAAATTCCAGACAAGGCCACTCTCATTAACTTGAAATCACAACCTTTCTGCAGCTATTTTCTTGTTTGCATTTCATCATCATCCACCTAACAAGAGACCATTAGTTGAAAGCCACGAGGTACTTGAAGTCAAGATCTCCATTACCATAGCAGAACCTTTTAGGTTTGTAACGTGACAGTGAGATTCAAGCAAGATTGGGTGAATCTTTATTTGAAGTGTGCAGCAAGTCTGAGAATTCGAAGCTAACTATTGTCCTCAGATCATCACGCCTAAGTTTTGAGAAGACCAGTCGGAATTGTTTCACACAACTTAAATTTAACCCAACAAAGACAACCCAGATGGGACTTGAACCCACAATCCCCAGCTTTGAAGGCTGATGCCTTATCCATTAGGCCACTGGGTCAACACTAGCCTTTGTCATATCTGATGTATGGCTCAGGAAGTTCTTGTAACTCAGAAAAACAGTACTTTAGGATCCCTATGCCATATTGCATTCAGACGATCTGGTGTGTACTCCTAATGACAAAACAGCTTCTCTGAGGAGTTTTCCATTGTCATGTCATTTTGATCTAAGGGTATGAACCTAGCTTTTGAGGGTAACACTGGATTGTCTTGCACAGTCAACTTAAAAGGAACTGCATCAAAGACAACCCAGTTGGTACTTTAAACCCACAATCCCCAGCTTCGAAGGCTGGTGCCTTATCCATTAGGCCACTGGACTGTTTTTATACTTACTGTGAACTGTAATATGCCTCCAGAGAGTTGCTGACACACGTAACAAAAACAACATGAACAAAGAGTAGATTGCATTGGTCTCACAGAATTTCTTGTGGCACTGCAGGTTCCTTCTACAGGGCTCGTTCGTCTAGGGGTATGATTCTCGCTTAGGGTGCGAGAGGTCCCAGGTTCAAATCCCGGACGAGCCCTACGACTGTCATAGAAAAGCAGTGGTGCTGTGCTATCTATGGTGTTTCTGTGTTAATTGTAGCAGCTTTTGCTGTGACTTTAGTGAATGAACATTTAGTGGACTTCTGATCTAAATCAGTCTAACATGTACAATTATACAGACAAAAAAAGGAGCGGCAATGATTCGGTTGTTAGATTTGTTTATGGATCTTGAACAACCCACCAGCTTTATATGTAAGCACCATTTTTTTGCTTTGTACACAGTCTCTTCTCTGTAGGCACCATGCAGGATTCAAAATGGCCTTTCGCGTTAGGTATCTCGTCTTTAGTCATAAGAGGTAATATGCATGGCAATGCAGGAAGTTAATGACATGCAAACACATCTCAAGAAGGTTTTCACAGCTACCGTGTTTCATCCACCAAACATTGCTCCCAAATTGAAGTGAGACCTTCAAAGACAACCCAGATGGGACTTGAACCAACAATCCCAAGCCCTGGAGGTTTGATGCCTTATCCCTTGGCCACTGGGCCATTTCGCCAATCATTTGTCATGGATTTTTTGTATGCCTTCAACAAGATGCCAACGAAAAGGAGCCGGGTAACACTTTATTTAGATGGTCCCCCTTTAGATAGTCTGCTGACCGTAAGTTACTTTTCAAGTTCTTATCTGTTTACTTTCATCTGGATAGTATCTGTAGATTGTCTTTAAATGTTCTTAGGCAATCAACACAATATCTACAGCATGTAAACATTTATTAAACTTTCGGTAAGATAAGTGTTACCAATTTAGGTTCTAGATGTTCAACAGTGTATCAGTAGATATGCAACAAATCCTCAACAAGTTTTCAGAACATTGACCACCAAGATGTTTGTTGTTATTGTCTGCATGTAGTTGTTATCCAGTTTATGAATAGACTTTGAGTAAACATTCAGATGCCTATAAGTAGCAACGCAAGATATTTTAACATGAACTTTAATCAAATATAAAATTAGGGTTAGGTACAATCTAAGAGTGTTCAATTAACTATTTGTTGCATTTAACCTAACTTTCAGTAGACAGTTATTTTACTTTAACGGGCACATAGGCTCTTTTTTAAGATTTAATATTAATATTATGGTTCTTCTGAGTGTGCCAGTTTAGGTTCAGTTTAAAACACAATTCAGATTTTTTTATTATAATGTGTTAAAAGGTGTCATGTTGGGGGCGTGTCCACAGTTCGTTGATTTATGGGTGTGTTGCTTTACATGTAAATTAGTTTCGGCTTCCCGCCAACGTAACAAGGGGCGGGGCCATGAGCTCACCCGCTCTGCGTTTGAAACAGAGTCTGACAGGCAGACAGAGAAGGAGCAGGAGTGAGAGGTTCAGCAATCAGTCGTACATGTACGACTCGGACACAGACCAAGCAGAGAGTACAAAATCATATGTGTCTTTGTACAGGTTTACAGCCAACCGAATCATCGCGCCACGCATTTTTTAGTTCTAAACATAGGTTTCTACCAGGGTACACACAACAGTAATTCAAGTCTGCAGCGGTCGGAGGCGCCCAGCCGTCGACTTGAGTGTACCCTGATAGAAACATATGTTTAGAACTCTAAAACGCATGCTAGTTAAGATCACAGGGAGCTTCTGGGATCGCGAGAAATGCAAACGGCTGAAGTATAAGGTAGACTCAATGAGAAGTACACATGTTTGCAAACCTACCTAAAGATACAACCAATAATTCCGATTAGAGCGATAATGTGGAGAATATTGCTCTTGTGTTGAGTCCAATGAGCCTTGCATCTAAAAATAGAGCTAGCGTGTTCCTTTAGTGACATCGCTTCGAATCACTCTAAAAAATGACGGCGTGAATCAACAAACTGAGGATATGATGTATTATTGGTGGGCGGGGGGACCGCTCTCCTACGTAAAGTTGCGGTTGGTTTGAAAACCGCTCTCCTACGTAAAGTTGCGGTTGGTTTGAAAACCGCTCCAATTGGTCCACCGTTTTTATGTTAAATTGAAAAAAAAAAAGCACTGGGTGTGCTTATATCACCCCAATATGATGGTCTATACACCATACATGCACATATGTCTGTCCAAACAGCTTGAAAAGTAGATTTTTTACCATAGGTGCCCTTTAAGGTACATTAATCAGCTCATCTGTTGTCACACTGGGCCCATCAAAATGAAGTGAAAACCTAAGAAATGCTGTTGAATGACTGTAAGGAGCCAACATCACAGACAGAATGGCTACTAGTCTGTAAATGTTCAGCAGATAGTCAACAGACAGGTAGTAGTGACACTGATGCAAGTATTTGAAGACCAAAACACAACAGCACCACACGTACGAGAACATACAAATAAATACCAGAGTCATTAGTTTGTCCAACTGCTTTTAATTTATTGCTGTCAAAACAAAAATAAAATAAAAAAATTAACAGCCCAGGTAATTAAGCTCAAGAAAACATTTGGTTCAGGACAATTAAGAACAATTGTTGTTACATCCACAGCGGAATGAACCGCCAACTTATCCAGCATATGTTTTTATGCAACGGATGCCCTTACAGCTGCAACCCATCACTGGGAAACATCCATACACAATCATTGACACACATGAACTAAGGACAGTTTAGCAAACTCAATTCACCTCTACCACATGTTTTTGGACTTGTGGGGGAACCGGAGCACCCAGAGGAAACCAACACGAACACCGGGAGAACATGCAAACTCCACACAGAAACACCAACTGACCCAGCCGAGGCTCGAACCAGTGACCATCTTCCTGTGAGGCGAACGCGCTACCCACTGCACCACCATGCAGCCGCTATATACATTTTTTTTTTTCTAAAATTCATAATTTTTTCAGGCTCAGTTCAGTAATTTAACTATTTTGTGGCAAAGAATTGTTTTTTTCATTGTCTTAAACATGGTCGGCTGAAAAATAAATAATTTTAGAAATACAATTTAGATGACAAGGTGACATGGTGGCGCAGTGGGTAACATGTTCGCCCCACAGCAAGAAGGTTGATGGTTTGAGCCTCGGCTGGGTCAGGTGGCATTTCTGTGGCATACCATGTTGGCGTGGGCTTCCTTCCAGTGCTCCAGTTTACCCCACAAGTCCAAAGACATGTGGTACAGGTGAATTGAGTAAGCTCAAATTGTCCGTAGTGAATATGTATGAGAATGAGTGTGTATGGATGTTTCCCAGTAATGGGTTGCAGCTGAAAGGGCATCTGCCATGTAAAACATATGCTGAATAAGTTGGTGGTTCATTCCGCTGTGGTGACCCAGGATTAAAAAGGGAAAGAAATTTAATGAATTTAGACGGCATTTAAAGGTTTTTGCATCTGATCTCAATATAATATATATTTTTGGCATTATAAGCTGAGCTTATTGTGCTCTACTTTTTTGCTTCTACATTTTAACAGTAAACAGAAACATTATTGAACAAAGAAACATACAATAAACATGGCCTTAACAATAAGCGACATAGCAAATCTACTCTAATCTCTTATTCAGACAAAAAGGCAAAAGTGAACCCTTCCTTTTCATTGATAGGACTTTTATGTGAACATCTCCAACAGTGAGCTCTACACTTTTGAGCGAACTCTGTTCATTTTCCTGCTGTGAAGCTGATGCTGTTAAATTGCTCCCTGTTAGCAAAGTACAGCTCTGCAATTGGAGCGAGCTGGGCCACTGTATTTCAAGAGACACCTTCTCTCTGGAATGCTCTGGTCATGGTTGCTCCACGTCTTGTCAGCTTCAAAAGCCTTTCGTAGCGATGTATGACATCATGAACATTATTAGCTGAAAAACTATTTAAAACAATTAATACCTTCATGACCAAATAATCACAATGCAACCACCTATCCTAAGCCTAATGAGCACGTAAAACTATAGAAAGAAGTATCATTAACACTGGCACATCTGTGTGTGTAAGAGCGTGAAAAAAGTACATTTGAGACAGAGAGATAGAATGTAGGTGTGTGTGTGAGAGCATGTACAAGAGTGAGTGTGTTAGTGAGAGCCCAGCAAGCATTTTTTGGTCTAAAAGACATCTATTAGACGTCTAAACATAGCCTAGACGTCTAGGCTAAATCACGGCAAAATTTGGGCTGTCAGTGAAAATCTAATAGACGTCTATATACAGCCCAAGCATAAACAAGTCATCAAAATTTCAGCTAATGAATGATTATGTTTATACATTTAATAAATAACAAAAATACACATATACACATCAACATGTTTGATCAACAGGTTCTCAAAAATGCAATCCATTCAAACTGATTAAACAAAGCTTTTATTAATAAAAAGCAACATTAACAATATTAAAAACATTAAACAATAAAAAATAAATATATATAAAAATGTCAAAGTTATGACAAAACAAATAAGATAAAAACTAAGACTTTTTTCCTGTAGAACACAGAAGAAGATATTTTGAAGAAAGCTGAAAACCATACCATGGAAGTACAGGTTATACACCAATGGTTACAGGTATTCAGCTTTCTTCAAAATATCTTGTTCAACAGAATAAAGAAACTCAAAGGCTTATTTTTGCTTTATATGCACTCAATTATTCTTGTAGCTTAAAAATATTCTGATTAAACAACTGAAAGCATGTGGTCTGTTTTGAGGATGTTTTATGTTTTTATCTGGACTTTAAACAAGTTGGGACCATTGCTGTCTATAGAGAATGAGAGCTCTCAGATTTCTCCTGAAGTATCTTAATTTGTACTTTGAAGACAAATCAATGTTTGGTACGACACGGATAATTAAACGTTTTCATTTCTGGTTAAAGAAGCCCTTTAAGTGTACATGAACCCAAAAAGTCCATCCAATCTATATGTGACACTCAGCAGGTTCAGCAGAACTTCTACACCAACATCTGTAGGTCTGTCCCCAGGACCAGCATCCTCAGCACAAACGATAAAGATCTCCACTGTTGTGTGTGCATTTTGAGATTCAGCCTCTGCACTTTCAGTCCTGCAGAAAAAGGAGAGAAAATACTGAGATGTGTTCCAAACTCAGTCCTGTGACTGTGAGATTTACAAATACATTTATGAAAGGAGGGTGGGTTGACACACTTACCACATATTCTCTTACAAGTATTCATTGAGGGAGATGCACAGACTCTTCAAATGCGGTAGGTCTTCAGGACACAATCACGCTTGATGGTTACGTATTAAAACTAGAAGGAAACACCTATTACACCTATTACACCTAAACACCTATTAACATAAAAAAAAATAATTAGTCACAGGTTTACAGCTTAAAGCTGATTACTTATTTACAATTTAAATTCAATTATTCACTTTTTTAACTATTTTAATATCAATGGGTTATATTCAATGTTTCTTTGTCAACAGCAGTTATATGGATAATGCATAAATATTGTTTAATATTCATTCTGTGTCTTTGATGTGACTCGAAAGCTTCATCCAGCTTGTTACTGTACATGGGCAATCTGCATATGGACAAGGAAACCAGCAAATGTGGTCATAGTGTAAATGTTTTAGTCTAATGTGTTTAAGCAACTCATACCTGCTAGACTGCTCATTTTACATAGACACACTCAAATATCTGTGGAGAAAAAACAAATAATTACAAATACTTCCATAACATAGTATTATATAGAGTTTATTTATAAAATATAAATCAATAAAAAAATCTGAAATTAACTTGAACTTATTCTCTAAAAACAGAATTAACTTGGTACTTGTTTAAGTCTCTTATTATGAAATCACAAGCAAACATGATTTAAAAGCCAGAACTGCTTAGTTTCATCGCATGACTGACTTTTTCCATTGACTTCATGAGGAAATTTAATCAAGACGACTCGCAATGTACACACTAAATGCTCTTAATCACCGAACTTTGCTTAATAAGTGTTTAATTTTGCGTGTTTAAAATGTTGTAACACTCCCTCACACCGTTTTTGTTTGTCTAAGATTTTTGGAATAAATGGTGCCTGTCCATTGATATTAGCGTAATACTATATTAAAACTCGCACATATAATAAAAAACATTGCTAAACAACATGATATTAAAGCAGATTGCACTTACCTTGCAGGGCACTCGCGCTCGCAATCCAACGCGCTACAATTTTCAAACCACAACAGCTTCTTCCTCTTGATTTGTTGGTCCATTTCAGCCGAGCCGACTCGACAAATGTGCAATACCGCCATCTATCGTGTGGAGTACAGAACTGCATTGGTTTTTCTTAACTGATTAGATCTGGCTTGTTTTACCTTAAGATATATGTAATATATTATAAAATAAGATATATTATGCCATATTCGTTTTTAATTATAAATAAAAAGGCAGTAAGTCTGCAATAAATTTTTATGTAAATTTTGCGAGGTGAGTAAAGAACATCTAATTCAAAGCTAAATTATGGCTACAAATAGAACATGTCACGAAATTACACCTTAAAACTTACTGATAATGCGTGCGTGATGCACGCGCCGCACGGCCAAATACTACAGTGAATCAGTTTAGGCTATCAGTGGGCTATAAATAGCCGGCCGAATGACGAGCTAATTCAAGGCTGCGCTCAGACTATGAAAATAGCATATATTTTTAAAAGCCCAAACTCCTTATATGCGATTGACTTTCCTTACTTGAAGGAATATCATACATATCACAAGGTATTTTGTAAAAAAAAAAGACAGGTAAGCAAATTTAAGGTTTTTTGGGCTAGAGATGGGTTACACACAGCCGGACTAGATTGGGTCTATACTTCACCGAGAAACTGAAACTCCTTCTATTACTTGCAGGAACCTCATAAACGTTATTGACTTTTCTTACATGGAGTATCATACATATATAAGCTTTATTTAGCAAAAAAACAACATGCAACCAAATTTAAGGTTATTCGGGCTAAAATTGGGTTACACGTAGCCAGGCTAGATCTGGGCTATACTTTACCTAGCCGGTGAAATGACGGCTATTGCTTGCTGGGAAGGATCATCATCATTGGGAGCATATATACTTATTAGGGTTACTTGTGTGCTCGCGATCAAACCATTAAGAATTATAAATCTACCCCGCGGATCGACGTGTTGTTTATGTAGCTGAAAGGGAACCGATTTGTGAATAAGTATCATAACCCCCCGAGCATGAGAGGTATATGGAGTGGAGAAAACTTGTCCTGCCCATCTTTTTGAAACTCTACTTGTGTCTTCACTCAACAGATGGGTTTCCTGTAAAAATAATATGTTAACCTTAAATTGTTTTATCCTATCGAGTACCTGCTTCAATTTAACTATCTTATTCAGTCCCCTTACATTCCAGCTACTAAGTTTTATCTCCAACATAGATATTTAAGCTTAAATTGTGTGGAGTAATAGGTTTCTGTAACAAATAATTTGACTGTTTGTTTGAAGAAAGAGAATACATAAAAAAGAAAGAAAGAAAAATAAATAAATAAAATACACAATATATACACAGTACCCAAACAAAAAACTGTGCATTTCCCTGAACATCCTGCACAAATAGAACCCCTGTTCTAAACTTTGGTCATGGAAAATAATAGATCCACAATATGTAGAGCAACCTTATGTGAATGTGTGAAAACGCTACAAATAATACGAATTAACCAAAAACGTTACCCTTATTAAGGAAAAAAGAAACTGAGAGGAATAACCAAAAAACAATAACAACATAGAAAAGGAAATCTGAAATTTACAAGTCTGTACCTGTATAATTAGAGATTTATGACAGCCAAGTTCAGCTTTCAAAGTTTTGGCAGGTGAGGTCAAGATGAGTAATGTCAGTCATTTTCCTTTTGAAAATTAAACGGTATTATAGTTCAAATGTTTATCCATTTAGCTTTATTCACTTGGTGGCTTTCAGCTCTCGGATGAACTCCTCCACTTCTGAGACGGCTTTGAAGATTTGCCGCTTGTCAGCATGGGTCACTATCAAGTGAGCAGGATAAAGCATTCCGTACCTGATGTCCATGAATTTCAGCTGAGCTTCAGCGAAGCAGCGTTGGCGTTGACGAGTCTCCGCTGACAGGTCCGGGAACAGATTAACTCGCTGATCTCCGTAGCATAGCTCTGTTAATTTTCTGGCCGCTCTTAGTGTTATTTCGCGGTCTTTATAGTTTAGAAACTTCATCACTATTGGCCTGGGATGGTTCGCGTTGATTTGGCCCACCCGATGTGCCCGTTCGATTACAGGAGGTTTGGAAAAGCAATCTGTCAATACTTTGGGGAGCCAGTCCTCCAGAAAAGCGCATGTGTCCGAACCTTCTGCTTTTTCAGGTAGGCCGACCATTCTTACATTTGAACAGCGCCCGCGATCTTCCAGGTCTTGAATCTTGTTGGTTAATGTCTCAACCGTCTGCTTCAGCTTCTTAGCCTTATGCCAAAGTGTAGTAACATCCTCCTCGATATTTTGTCCTCGGCCTCGCAGATTCTTTTGGAATGTGATATAAGCTCTGCTTTTAAACCATTAATGGCTTCAAGCATATCGGACGATTGCTTAGTCATGTCATCTCTTAATGACTGGATAGCGGAGAGAATTGAGTTTGTCGAGTCGCTCCTATTAGTGTCAGTCTGCTCGCTAGCTGTTAGCTTGCTTGCTTGTTCCTCGTTGCCAGAGCCCGTTTGCGGTTGAGATCTCAGCCGTTGTCCCGGCTTTACGTTTTTTGGTGGCATAGTCGGATGTCGGGTTATTCTTTTTAGGTTTAAACCGTTTGTGGGTACGTTTTGGACACTTTGTAGGATTAATTTTAAGAAAGTTAGCGTCAGCTCAAATCAACATGACCTAACAGCCGCGCGCCATAACCGGAAGTCCAGAGTAGACATCTTACTTAATTTGCATCTGGTAAAGAAATAAGCCAAGGGACCTACCTTATTTTATGTTTATGCCTTAAGTAGCTCCATTCTGATAGAACCAATACATAAAATTTTGTGAAAAGTAAAAAATACAAATAAAAACATCTTTAACAATTGTTTTACACATTGTATAGGTAAAAACCCAGGAGTCAGCGAGGGAGCCAGTTCATCCACAAAAAATACAGGTATGGTTGTTTGGCACTATTTTCAAAAGGTGAACATTTTCAAATCTCTTAGTACAAAACTTTAAACTGATCCATTGTAACACCACTACTTTATCTTTCAAAACCTGATGTGATGATTTCATTATAGCATTATATATTTTTATTCCACATAATTACTTTTTCAGAACACTAGGTAATTGTGTTATGTATCAGGGCTCGGAAATTTTTTAAAATGCTTTTTATTTTTTAAATAATAATATATAAATATTCAGAATGTTTCCTCATGTTTATTTTTGGTTATTTAAAAGTTCCATATACTGCATTGGTCTAATAAGTTGAATTGTTCTCTGATATCTGCATAGTAGGTTTATGGCTTTGGTAAGTTCAAAAAATCTTCATAAACAGTTTTATAAGCTAATTTATTACTCCTTAAAATACCCCTAGATCAGAAGGTCCTAGATTGACCGTATAAGGTTTGTGTCGTGAATATTAATGAGCTCGGCTCTGAATGCCGCTCCTACAGACACACACACATACACAGAGAGCATGATGACGTACACTGAACACAGACAAATATAAATCCAAACAGAGTAACGTTAACGTTAAATTTTCTCACCAAATCTGTTATTGATAAAGGCTAAATTATAATTAAATTTGACAAAAGAGAGTGAAAAAGATGTATCGCGTTTTGTATTTTGAAGCTACAGTCAAAGAAATCACAGCCAGGAATTAATATCAACCTCTGCATAAACAGATGACAGTTGAGCAGAGGGATCTGACATGATTCAGCAGTCTATGTGTTTGATGAAACATACTTACCAAAAGATGTAACTAAACTTACCTTAAGCCTCTTCGGAGTGGAGATGAATAAATGTGCTATCTGTAAATCTTGTATTTTGCTTGCTTAAAACATAGTTTGTACTGTGGTTTCAGGAAGTTACTATTAAGTCAGTGTTAAAACATTTCCATTGACAAAACACTTAATTTGTGTAGTGAAAAGGATATTTTGTGATTGTGTACTGCACTTGCACAATTAAAAATATTTGGAAAGGTTTTAAAAGGTGCACTTTTGATGATCTGTTGTGATAAAAGTACTAAGCGTTTTGAAAATGTATCAGTTGCTTGTAAAATTGTGCTAAACCAATAAAAAAAAACTAACTATGCTGTTAAATTTGTATTAATCTATTTTTTGTGTGTGTGTGTGTTTATATTAGAGCTCGACAGTCAAAAAAACAAGCGTGCATATGTTAAAAGACCATGGGCTCCTTCAGATGTCAAATCTGTCTTCAAATACTTCCGG
This sequence comes from Danio aesculapii, assembly GCF_903798145.1. Classification (NCBI taxonomy): domain Eukaryota; kingdom Metazoa; phylum Chordata; class Actinopteri; order Cypriniformes; family Danionidae; genus Danio; species Danio aesculapii. Next base: position 11,718,094 of record NC_079438.1, on the reverse strand, counting down.
GAGCACGTTAAAAAGGGAAAGCTGGGTACATTGCCGGAGTGTCATGCCTGCAAGACAGCTGAACATCCAGTTCTTGACTCACAAACTATTCAGAATATAAGAGACTCTGTGAGAAACAAAGGAAAATCTAACAAGCAATGTTTTTAATGTCTAAAGCAAAAGTCTAAAAGATGTCATTTGGACAATTGTACTTGTGAACTATTTTTACTTTTCTAAACTTCAGATTTCTACTTTTTAAACATTTTTTAAATAGTTTTAAACTCATTTTAAATATTATCTATTTAAGTATTTAATGTATCTGTTTTTACTCCTGTACTTCAAATGTTTGATGTAGCTTGTTTTTATTATTACTTATTATTCTTGTAATGTTGTTATTTTTACTGCAAATAAATACTATAAATACTATGAATTAGCACACTGTGTGTACATGTAAAGAGCAAATACAATAAAAAAGCTTGTCATTCATTCATCATTTTCTTAAAGTATGCATCTAACCCCAGTCAGTGTTTTTGTTGTTACTGGTCCTGGTAAACCATGTTTGACCCTTTAAACCACTTTGCTTGTTGTGTATAAATGATTTACACAAGCAGACCCTTTAAACCTGTGTGTCCCAACAAACCATGATACAGATGACCCAATAAGCCTGTGAAAAAACAGGTGTAATTTTTCAACAACTCCATGGTCACAAGTGATTTTTTTTAAAGTGAGACGTATCTTAATGAGGCAATAACAGATTGTTTGATATATAAATTTAATTTGTAGGTTGTAAGGAAAGGTGTGTCCCCCTAAACCACAGTAGTTACATGCTGTCCCTGTAAACACTATATACCTGTATGTGTGCGTGTGTGTGTGTGTAAGAGAGAGAGAGAGGGAGAGAGAGAGAGAGAGAGAGTCCAAAGTCTCTTTATTACTTTACAACTTTCAAAACATTATCATACAGAAGGCTTTTTACATTTTCAATAGAAAAAAAACTTTCAAAAGTAAAAACTTATGAAAATAGACCTCTAATTCAACTCAACATTACCCCAAAAAACAACATATTTTCTTCAACCATACATAATACATTTTTAAAACACCAAATGTTTATGAACTGTTCTACATTATTGGTAGATTTGAAATAGTCAAAATCAATTTTCAATCTGGCTTTCACTGATCTGACAAAAACTGTACTCACATCACTGTCTAAAAAACCTTCTATCTTGTTTCTTCTACTTAAGTAGATAGCCATTTTTGCTTGACCAATTACAAAATTAAGCAACTGACATTTCACTCTCCATTTTTGACAATATTTAAAACCAAAAATGAACATTTGTTTTGAAAACTTTTCACCAAACATTATAAACATCTTTTGCAATAACCGAAAAAAAGCATTCAATCTGGCACAGTCGGAAAAACTATGAAAAATGGTTTCTCTCTGCTGACAGAAAGGACATTGATCACTAACATTAGGATTTATCATGGAAATAAAAGCATTAACAGCCAAACTACCATGCAGAATTCTCCATTGCAAGTCTCCTACCCTCTTTGTCAACGGTGGTTTATACAATGCTCGCCATTCAGGTTTGATCTCATTTCCAACCCTTAAATGAGCTCTCCAAGGAGTGTCAACCTTACCATTTAGTCTATTTTTGTTTAACACTTTTATACACAGGTTATACATAGCTTTTCCTTTAATGTTTTTCAAATCATTTGTGACAGAAAATTCAGATTCCAAAAAATGACCAGTGCATTCTTTAAATTCAGGAAATAGTAACATATTAGGAAAAGATGCATCAAGGTTTGACAGACATTGTCCATTACAGTACTCATTCAAAAAAGAAAGTTCAGTTTCAGCAAGTTTGTTTTTCCAAATAGCAAGTAATTGCTCAATGATCCGAACCGATTTTACTCCCACATGAACTGCCAGATTTTGAGGATTAGAAAGGTCTGGTCCGCATAGATCCACTACATGTCTGAGAGTGACAATTCCAGCCGAAATGAATGACTGCATAACAGAAGGTCCTTTAATGTCCTCTACGTTGAAACGTGTTCCATACACAACAGGTTCTTTCAAGAGCCATAATAATGACTCCCCTGTTGTTGTTCTTTGTTTACAAAACAGTCCCCACACAGTAAAGAGACCTTGATAAAACTTTGGAAGATTTTTCAGCTTATTAGGGCTTAAGTTCATTAAAAACAACGAGTCTGCAAGTTCCAGTTTGCTTCCTTGGGACAATATAGTTCTGGCTAAGGGTCTCCAAACAAGATCTTTGGGTCCAAACAGGAACCTCTGTATAAATTGAAATCGAAAGGTAGCACCTCTACTGGCAAGATGGATAAGACCTTGGCCTCCTTCTTCTTTTGGCAAAAACAAAACGCTCTGTGGGACCCAATGCATTCGGTCCCAAAAAAAGTCCACTAGAATTGATTGTACTTTTGCAAGCATCTGTACTGGAGGGTCAATACACATTAATTGATGCCACAACATTGAAGACACCAAATTGTTGATAACAAGTGTTCGACCTCTAAAAGACATGTGTGGTAAAATCCACTTCCACTTTTTTAAGCGTCCTTCAACTTTCTCTAGAACATTTTCCCAATTTTTACACATTAAAGTCTCATCACCCAAATAGATTCCAAGATATTTAAAACCCTCCATACTCCAGCTTAAACCACCAGGTAAAACAAGTTTCTTACTAAATTTTTCACTAAAAGTTATAGCTTTACTCTTGTCCCAATTTACTTTTGCAGATGATAACACACTAAAAACTTTAATATTTTTCACCAAAGTGTCAATGTCTCTTTGCTTGTTGACAAGAACAACAATGTCATCAGCATAAGCAGATAACTTAAAAACTGTTTCACAACCAGGAATATGTACACCTGAAAGAGAACTTCTCAAATTTTGTAAAAGAGGCTCTATTGCCAAAGAGTACAACATACCAGAAAGTGAACATCCTTGTCTTATACCCCTCTGAACTTTAAAAGGAGCGCTTAAACCACCGTTGATCTTCAATATACTCTCAATGTCACTGTACAAGACTCGAATCATATTAATGAATGTAGAGCTAAAACCAAAAGCATCAAGCGTTTGCCACAAATATTGGTGCTCAACTCTATCAAAAGCTTTTTCTTGGTCTAAGGATATTAAAGCATTTTCACAACCTAATGATCTAGAAAGATCTACAAAGTCACGAATTAAGAAAATATTATCAGAAATTAATCTATTCGGAATGCAATAAGTCTGATCCACATGAATAATAGACTCCATTACTTTTCTTAGCCTAAAAGCCAACACCTTGGACAAGATTTTATAATCAGTACAGAGCAAAGCAACTGGTCTCCAGTTTTTAATTTCCTGTAAATCCCCTTTCTTGGGGAGAAGAGTGAGAATAGCTCTTCTGCAGCTCAAAGGTAACAGCCCTTTACTTAGACTATCCCTGAGAACCAGCAGTAGATCCTCACTAAGCACCGGCCAAAAAGCCTTGTAAAAATCAACAGGAAGTCCATCAACACCCGGAGCCTTGCTTAATTCTAGGCTCTGCAATGCAGAATAAAGCTCCTCAGCAGAGATCTTTGCACTCAACTCCACTATAGATTCTTCAGGAACTCTAGGTAACTCTCTATAAAAAGATTCAGCCATTTCAGTGTTCTCCTGAAGTTCATTTTTGAAGAGTTTCTCATAAAAACCAACTGCACATTTTCGGATTTCTCCAGGTTCTTTCAACAGCTGCCCATTGCTATCCCGTAATGAATGTATCAGCCTTTTTTGACCATTCTTTCGTTTAAGACCAAAGAAAAAGTGAGATGGAGCATCCATTTTAACAATGTTCTGAAAACGTGATCGGACTAAAGCACCCCGAGTAGAAAAACCCAAAAAACTAGATAGAGCTAACTTCTTTTTTTTTAGATTGTTAAAATGTTCTCTATCTTTAGTTTGGTTTGCCAATTGTTGAAATTGTTCAATTTCATTTTCCAAAGCTTTTATGGACTTAGTCATGTCTTTTGTGACATTCAGAGTATATTGAAAACATAACTGCTTTATTTTTCCTTTTCCTATATCCCACCACTGCTGTAATGAATTATATTCTGTTTTTGTTTTTGTATAACCACTCCAAAAATATTTAAAAGCTTCAATAAAAACTTTATCAGAAAGTAAAGACACATTAAAGTGCCAATAAGCACTGTTACATTTTACTCTTTTAACAAAAAAGGAAACCTGAACTAGAGAATGATCAGATACACCAACTGGATGTATTGAACAACCCCTAAGAATGTTTGTTTGATAATTAAAACAATAAAATCTATCAAGTCCTGCTAGAGATAAACTATTATCCTTCGTGTGAGTCCAGGTATATTGACGTTGGGTGGAATGAAAAAATCTCCAGGTATCACATAAATCATTTGTTTCAATTAATTTTACAAGGTTTTTCATACTTGCTCCATGCGGTTCTGGATGATTTCTATCAAGAGCTGCATTTGCAGTGCAATTAAAATCACCACCCAGAAACATTAATTCATCTTCACTGCATTTACTTAATACTGTACTTAAAATATTCAAAAATATAATTCTTTCAGTGCATAAATTTGGAGCATATATATTAATAAAATTCATCTTTACATTTTCAAAAACAGCTTGTATTTTTAACAACCGGCCTTTAACTATTTCTTCAGTAACACATGAAATAGGTGAAAAATCTTTAGAAAAGAGAATACCAACACCTCCACTGTTATTATTTTTATGACTAAGATACACTTGTCCATCCCATTCCTTTTTCCAATTTGTTTCAATCTCAACTGTACTATGCGTTTCTTGAACAAAAATAACATTTAACTTCTTCATTTTAAATAAATTAAATAAAGCAAATCTCTTAACATCTTCTCTGGCACCATTAATATTTAATGAGCCCAGCTTTACTTCACCCATAATAAAAATAAAATTCCATTTAAACAAAACAACAAAATAAATGCAACAAAAAAGGAAAAAACTTAACAAAAAACACTTAGCCATCACTTGCTATTTGGGCTTTGACTTTAGCCACCAACTTCCTGAGACGGAATATTTCCTGATCAGTGAAAGTTTGAGTATGGTCTGTGTTTTTCATGAAAAACCTAACTGAGCCGAGGAACAGCTTCAAATCTGGAAAAAACTCATCAACTTTAACAGACCTCATTCCCTTTGTTTTTTGCAAAAAGGTCTGAATTCTATTAAAAGGGTAACCACCTTCTAGTTCCATTTGTGCACCTCCACATTCACTTTCACCTTCCTGTGTGCTTACGCTTTCCTGAGACTGTGACAAACAAACCATTGATTGCATTTTTGACACTTTTGTAATTTGCTCAGTTTTTGACTTATTTTCTGGGCTTTTTCTTTTATTTGACCCTTTGGATAACTCATCATCCATCAATACGTCATCCTCGTCAAATAAAACTGACTCCGCAATTCTTGTCGCTGTAAGTTCAACATTTAGAAATTTATCAATCCTATGATGTACTTGCTGCTCACTTTGTTCCATTTCATCATCTTCTCGATCAGAATAATCTGCCTCTAAATTCTCTCGCAGTTCGCTCGAAGCACCAGCTGTATTATCAACTGTTGCGGCCGGTAATTCATCCGCATCATCCATTATAGCGGGGGACATTTCAGCCTCGTTAATTACTGCAGCATCCTGCAAATCATTTACATTATCCACTATAGCGGCTGACATTTCTCCCTCATCCGCTATCGCAACTGGCATTTCTCTTACATCCATTTTAGCGGCCGGCATTTCTCTCACACCTATTATAGCGGCCGGCATTTCGGCCGCACGAGTTGCGCTCCTTCCATTAGGGCAAGAGCGTATAACATGCCCCACTACGCCGCATCCAAAACACTTCATTACTTCCGTAGTGACATGTACAGTATAATCAAAGTCGTCAACCTTGAACTTAAAAACTAAGTTCAACTCTTCATCGTTGTTTTTTAAAATCATTTGGACCTGCCTCCTGAACGATACTATATGTTTAAGCTGAGGAGATTTGCAACTAATGGGAATCATTTTTATCGGTGAAACTAACTTTCCATATCTCCCCAGCTCTTTTTCCAAAAGCTCATTTTTCAAAAACGGTGGCGCATTTGAAATGATGACCTTTTTAGCAGGACTTGACAGAGACAACACAGGTGTATATGTGTCTCTGATTACAATTCCACTCTCAAGCAAACGGTTTACTTTTTCTATCTCATCCAGAAAAATAACGACCGCATTATTCATTCTGGAAGCAGACTTAACACTTTCATAGCCGACAATCTCACCAACGGCTAAAACGCAGTCTTCTATGGAAGTCCCCTCAGGTGGAGAAAGTTTAATTGCATGTCTACGCGTTAGTCTCTGAAAGCTAAACTGCTCTCCAGCAGCCATGCTGACCAGCTATGCCGGCAGCCGCCGCTTTCACCAACAAAAACGCAATAAAACTGAAACCAGAACGACTGCTGATAGAGAAAAAAAGCAATAAAGAGAGAAAAGATTTTGAAACAACTCACTCACAGCACGCTTCTCACACTCGCTCGACTCGACACACCTGCACGCATGCGCACACACACACACAGAGAGAGAGAGAGAGAGAGAGAGAGAGAGAGAGAGCAAGCGTCAAGTGAAAAACGAGGGAGAAATGTATCAATAAGCCCTGTTCATGTAATATGCTTTAGGCTATCAAGTTGGTATTGGCATGAACAGTTATACCTGTTAACAGGTTTCTTATATGTAAAACGGTCCTATTCAGTTAATGGTCTGGCCTATTAGACAGCTATTAATAGAGATAACTGCACATGATGATGGTCGTTTATTTAAATGAATATGTAACACAAGTATTTAAATTTCATTGTTGAAAACAAGTTACAGTAGTAAGTGCAGTTGTTGTTTTATGTGATGTCCATTTCTATAATTACACCATGGTGAAAAAGAAGTCTGAGAAATGCTGTAATTGATGTAGGTGGAGCAGGTTAATCACATTAAAAGTTATGCATTGTGTAGATATGAAAGTGAACTCTTGTCATTGAATTACCCTGTATAAACTGCCCATACAATAATTTTACTTGTGATGTAATTATTTTCTAATTATAAATATATAGCTGCATGACAGATTTAACAGTGGATTTCAGAAAGGTAAGACCAAAGCTTGAAATTGCACTATGTGAGTGCATGAGACCAATAGAAGATCAAAACATGAGCTATTTGGAGCAATCGCTCGCTTTTAGCAACGTCTAATCATATTGTTTTATCCCAACTTATCCCACATTGAATCGACTGCATTGATTCCTTTGTCTATTAGACTAGTTTCAATTGGATTTCAGAATGTCACTATGCAGAGTGAGTGCATTTTCCCTTCTTCTCCTGATCAAGAGATAAAGCTATATAATAGAATTAGTTATATTTCAGATAATATAAAGCAATTATTAGCAACAAAAGACCAATTTCATAATGATTTTAGTGTAAAAGAATTTAATTTGAAGCAAAAAAGATGCTGGAAAACTGGATCAGATATATGGCACTTTACTTACACCTGATTGCCTCTGCAGCTTGTACATAACATTTCACAGCACCTGGAATTAACACAAATGAGTTTGAAGTTACAGTGTTTCTCATCCATTTGTGATCAATGTACAAACAATTATCCAATAAGGCCAAAAGTAGCAAAAAATGGCCAGTATGTGATAGCTTTACTGTGTTAAAAGGATAAGGTTTTGTCACAGGGTATCTTATATATGCTTTTGTGAATGTTTATGCATATTTGTATGCACAAACACAAATAATAATTAAAGGGTAAAACATCTTTGTTACCCTACCAGGTGAATAAGAGGCTTTAGAGAGAGAGCTGAGCTGCTCACACATGTTCTGTTCAACTATAAACCGAAGGAAAGAAAACAAAAATCTATAGACATTTTTCAAAAGAAATAATTGACCTGTTAAGAGTGTGTTGACAGTCTCACAGAAACCAGTAATGAGCTGCATGTGCTTTAAGAGAAATAAAGCACTCTAAACTCACATAAAGAACAAGTTCAGTGATAAATAAACAACTAAACATTGCTAATACTGTAGTTAGCTCATGTCAATGTATTGACCGAACTTAACACAAATAAAATCTCACTGTGAAGTTTAGAAATTGTTTCTTTCAACGAATGATAATATATCACTGTCTAATAGTAAAAGACTTACATAACTATTATATAAGTGAATGTAGTTGTGTGTATTGAGACATCAGTGTGGCTTGAGTCTTCAATGCTCATTTGCATCTTTAAACAAAGTCTTCAGCCAAGAGACTCTGAGAAGCTTCTACAAAACACACACAACTCTTGTATTACTTTATAACCAGACTTGGGAAAAATACATTGAAATGTGTTTCAAATCAAAATACCTCAACATAAGTGTATCAACATTAACTACAAAATGCAGCAGCCAAAATAAAAAATATAAGCTTCCCTGAATAGTCCTATAAATCAACAGCAACAAAACAAATGTTGATGGCTAAAGTCAACTTATTTTCCCAATACATCATTACTTCTCCGTAAAACTATGGTTTGTAAAGCTGATGAACTTCCCATCCCCCACAGTAATGTGTCTTGAGTCTTCACTGCTCTCTACTGCTCATTTGCATCTTTATACCAATGGGGTCTAATGGGGGCCAATTGAGTCTTATCCAATCACATTCCAGATCCAGTCTCTCAGCAGGGTTGTGTTTATATATTCTGGGTTCCTAACTGAATCTTCATTGGCTTATTTTGCTGAGTAAAGAGAACAACTTGAGGACAAACTACAGTTTAGATTCCTACATTGGGATTATTAACCAACAACAACATACAAAGAAAAACCCACTGAGGCCATTTCTCATCCCACTTCCTTATTGAAGACAGAAAAGGTAAGTTGCACATTCTGAATTTACAGTCAAATAATATCTGAATGCTAACATTATAATGTATCAAATCTAATCATGTGTGGATGCATTGTTCAACTTTGTTTTAAGTTCTTCAGTCATTTTTAAAAGCCTTTTTAAAACTATTTAGTTTTTTGTTTATTTGGTTATAAATATTGTTTTTATCCTGACAAATGGACTGTAGCCAAAATAAGTTTCAACCTATTACATATATAGGTTGGAAGCTGGCAGGCAATTTTGGAGAATTTGATGTTTTACCATTCAAACATACAAAGAGGTGGTAACATCAGTGAATGAAAGTGAATGAGTTAAAGCTATGGATAAAGAAATGCAATCGTTTAAAGAAAATGCGACCTCTTACCAACCTACCAGAAGGCAAAGATCTAGTGGGGGTAAATGGGTTTTTTCAATTAAAATAAAAAGTGATGGTCTTACAAATACAAAACAGAAAGCAGATAAAGTAGAAAGTAGAAAACGAGGGAGAAATGTATCAATAAGTCATGACTAAGAGTAAGCGGGGGGTGGGGGGGGGGAGCTAAACAAAAAAGACTTTTATTTTAGCGTGGTGGTGTGACGTCATAAGGCTGCGCCACTCTCACACTGTGATTCAACTGGAGAAAGGTTTGTTTTAAACCTTTTACACAGATGTAAACCGACTGATTAAAATTTCAGGTTGTCATTTAATGCTTAATGTACCTGCTGTTGACAATATTATTTTAACCCTTTATACAACGAAGTACTATTTTACTCACAGTAAGGTCTATTGTTTGACTAAGATAGGATAAACTTTATTTGTCCCAGAGAGGAAATAAGTGCTACAACGTTGCTGTAAGCAGATAATAAATTCAATAAAACTAACAAAACAATTAAGGACATACCCGAATAAAGTTTGAATAAAGTAACAGAAATGTGTGTAATAAGTGTTTAAATGAAGGTTTAATTTAGAGCATAATGTCTTTTCCACTCTAAGTATTCATCACTATATATAAGAAATGGAGTTCTAGTTTTAATCAGCTCATTTGTGGCTATTGTTTCTTGCTTAGACTTACCTGATTTCTTTTTGTTAATTACTCTCAAGTGTTGAAGAGATGTTATTTTGTTTCTGTTCATTGTTTTATTTATTTTAAACATTTTTATTGTTTGTTCATTTTAAACAGGATAAAGTGTCCAAACGCAGAGAAAAACTCCTGCTGAAGCGACTGATCTCCACACTGTTATAAAGATGGCGTTTATTAAAGAGGAGAGTGAAGATTGAAGAAACATTCAGAGACAAACAGGAAGATCTGCAGGAACAAACAGGTTGGTTTTCATTCTCAAAGACCAACTCAGTCATCTGATCCTCATTCAGATATAATTTAATAATAAGAATACTAAATTAAATCCATCTTGCAGCCCTGAGTGTGCTGCCTAGTTCTCCTAAATGCACATAAGCACTCATTGAAAGACAGGAATGAGTTTCTTTCGTCACTTTTTCTTCAGGTTGTTCATTTAATGCTAATGAATGCACTGTTCTCATGTTTTTTGTCCTTCTTTTTATGTATTAATAGTCTCCCATTTTCTCTACCTTCTTAACATTATTGCTTTTCTTGTTCTCCTACTGTTTGTAAAGAGTTCTTGAGCACTGGCGCTATATAAAATATAGATATTGTGTTGTAGGTCTTAAATCTTTTTTAAACAAGTCTTCATTTTCCTTTTTTCATGTTTTGCTACACAATCTGGCCAAAACCCATACAATCACCAACAATCCATCTCAATAAAACTTTCAACTTTTCATTTAAAAAGATCATTTTAACTCTATTTCTCATAATGGTTTAATTATTTTCCTTACAATAACATTTGTTTAAACATGCTCCATGTATTTACTGCTGAGGACATCGACCTGACAGATTGTTGTGTATAGATTTAGTTTATTATAGTTTTTAAAACTTTTGAAACATTTGTTCATTTATTTTAAAGAAAGTTTATTTTGGAAAAAAGTGTGTAGATGTGCATGGATACAAGTAAAGCTTGCTTCTTTACACAACATTTAAAATCTTTTGCTAAGAAATATCTAAAATAGAAAACATTTTTAACTATTTATTTATTGTTGTATTATTGGCGACATGGTGGCGCAGTAGGTAGTGCTGTCGCCTCACAGAATTTATTTGTTATAAAGGAAAAAATATGACAAATTCAAATATGTATAATAAAATGTGACTGGTCAGTTTTAAATGGTTTTCAATTTTCTAAATCAAAAACTGTATGCATGCATGTTTGTCTTTTAAGATCTATGCATTTAGATCCAGAGCTGTTTTAGATAGAGAAACTGTACAAGTTGTGAAAGAGGTAAAGTTCCTAGGAATGAGTTTTGACAATAAGTTGTCTTTTATTCCTCATATTAAAGTATTATGAAATAGATGTTTTAAAGCAATGAATGTTATAAAGGTTTTAGCAAAGATCAAATGGGGTGCAGATTGGGGGATACTCTTAAGACTTTATAGGACACTTATTCGATCAAAAATGGACTATGGGAGCATAGTTTACGGATCTGCAAGGATATCATACATAAAGATGCTTGATACCGTACATCATACAGGACTGAGATTTGCTCTTGTAGCATACAGGACTTCTCCAATTCAAAGTTTATATATGGCAGCAGGAGAAATTACACTTTTTACAACAGAAGATTGAAACTGGCTCTCAAATATGCAGTCAAGCTGAAAGCTAATAAAGACAATCCAGCATATTCTACAGTTTTCCACCCTCAATATCAGCACCTATATGAAGCCAGACACAGATACATCAGACCTTTAGGAATTTTAATGAAAACTCGCTTGGAGAAGTTGGATATTAATCTGGATATAATAACAACGATGCATGCATGCCCTAAACCACCTTGGTATATTAAAAAGCCATCTATTATAATGCACCTGTCTCAGTTTAAAAAAGGGAAATCCACCCAAATGTTTATCAGGAAGAATTTATTATCAATCTACCAACTTATGTACCAGTGTATACAGATGGTTCAAAATCAGATGGACGGGTATCTGCTGCAGCAGTGATTGGTTCAGAGTGTTTCAGAAAGAGTATTTCTGGACAAAGCTTGATATTCACAGCTGATCTTGTGCACTGTTTTTAGCTCTGGAACAAATAGAAAAAGTACAGCAACGGCAGTTTTTAATTTGCACAGATTCTATGTTCTGCTAACAAGCACTTGAATCTCTGAAAACTGATCATCCTATGATTTTTAGCATTATTGAAAAAGTGGACCTTTTAAAGACTAAAGACTTTAATATTATTTTCGGCTGGATACCTGGACATATGGGATTCATCGGAAATGAACATGCAGATAAAGCCGCTAAGGAAGCCCTACAGTTGGAGATTACAGAATGTAAAATTCTCGGTCTGATATTAAACCTGTTTTAAATCTGTATATTAATGAGAAATGGCAAATGGAATGGGATGAATGTAGGAATAACAAATTGTATGAAGTGAATCCATTTGTAAATGCAAGAAATAATTACCCTTTTGAAAATAGACATGACCAGGTTTTACATACAAGATGTAGAATCAGACACTCAAGACTTACACACGCATATTTATTGAAAGGGGAAGAAAAACCTATTTGTGACTTGTGTAAGAATATTTGGATGATAAAACATATTTTAATAGAATGTGTATTTTTAAATGAAGTTAGACGTTTAGCGTTTTTATTCGGGAAATGTTTGAAGTCAAATGTTTGAAAAGGTGTCTTCTGGAGCGCTTTTAGAATATTTATCTTAAGTCAAACTAAAAGACTGTTTTTAGTGTTGCTACTAGTTTTTTACAATGTATGTTTGTTAAGAAACTGATTTGATTTTATGATGATATATTGTATATTTATTATATGTTTTTGCCATGAATATAACCAATGATGCTGATATGGCATTTAAACATAAATAAATAAATAAGCAATATCAATAAGTATGAATATTACTAACTATAAGGATGGAGTGACAGGAGAGATCAGCGTTTCAGGTCAATGTTGAAGTCAGAGAAGCTGCATAGTTTGAGTGAAAGGTTATTTATACTCAGGATGACATGATGATCCAGCTCATCTAAAATAACATCAACATGTTTCAGAGAAAGCTCTGAATGTTTTTTTTTTTACTTTTACCCATCAAGATGACTACAGATTTGAACAAACACACTTACACAGCTTTTTATGCTTAACATTGTGTCAAATTTACACGTGTCAAAAAATGTATTCATATTTATGCTGCAGCGCAAATGTCTAAATTAATTTTTTTACATAACTGCAGTGCAAATGTCTAGTTACTTATATTTACATAGTTCAGGGTTTTCCTTGTTGAAAATGAGTTTGAGGCGGTATCCCATTCATTACATTTTTCCTACTTGAAACAAATGCATTTTGCATTATTGAGCATCACTGGGGTCTGACAGAAGTTGCCTGCTTGATTTTTGCCAAAAGACGGAGGTGGTACATTTGATGAAGGTAACCATCGCATAATTCTGCACAAAAAACCCTGCATATTTACATTAGTGCAGTGCAAGTATCTAAAGAGTTTTATATTTACATTAATGCAGAGCAAATGTTCACTCAAATTGTTCTATTATTTATGTATATTAATGCATTGAAAATGAATGTTTATTATATTGACAATTTTATATTCATGCAGTGCAGGCAACAACATAGAAATTATGTACAGTTTGTGTTTATATAATTTTTTACATTAATAAATTTAGCTTGATCATCTACTCTTTAATCTTTAGCTTAAGCTTTTACTGATGGGCAGAAGGCAAGCCATTGTGTAAATCTGGTTAATGCTCGCTGTAATAGAAAGAGCTGATGACTGTCCAGCTTGTTGTTTCACCCTGCGGATGAGCTGCTCAGTGTGGACCCTCAGCCTTGTGATGAACGGCGTCTCCCTCACAGTTGCTTTTTCTCTGGACAGATTACTCTGGATGTTGTACTATGTAGATGTATAAGTCAGAAAGCAATATATTAGATTTTGCATATAAATACCTGTGCTTAACACATTTGTTTCAGTTTGTTATTTGCCTATTACATGACACTAGAATGTTTGGTGTGTTTGTGTGTGTGTATATGCATGTATACAATATATACAGTATAATAGAATTCACTATGGGAAGTTTATTTATAAACTAATTTCGAGAGGATCACATGCTTATGATTGCTTGCAGCCGGCCGCGCATTATTCAATTTATGATTCACCAATCAGACGATTCCTAAGCCACTATAAATACCCTAAGTTCCATATCACAGCCATCTTCATTTTGGAGAATCCCCCCTTCCACCCTACTCCTCCTTCTTTCCTAGATGGGTGGCACGGTGGCCCAGTGGTTAGCACTGCTGCCTCACAGCAACAACGTCACTGGTTCTAGTTCTTACCAAGCCAGCCAACGTTTCTGTGCTGAGTTTACACGTTCTCCCTGTGCTCATGTGGGTTTCCTCTAGGTTCCTCCCTTCGTCCAAATACATGCAACCTAAGTTACTTGACTTATCCAAATTGACACCATAGACATGCTCCTAGTAAGTAGTTATCTCTTAAGAGTAATCACTATCTGTTCATTAGCTACCAGAGCAGGGGAGTTCTCGAGACCTGAGCTCAAACTCCCCTCTCACCTTGCAAACGGGAGGGAGCCCCGGGCTCGAGGATCTTATGAGCTCTGGGCTTTCTCCCAGGACAGCATTCCAAACAAGCTTTATAATCAATCATCAGCTAAGTGTGAACTTTTAAAAGTATGGTTAAAAACGTAATATTATTTAATATAAATCACAATTACAACTTGTTACTACTTTCATCTGGGTTAAATTATAGTACATAATTTTTTAACTGTACCGTTAGAAATTTATAACATCACCAAAAACAGCTTCGAAGCAGTGTCAGCCTGATCTGGTGTATTAATCAACTACCGTGGGTTCCAGAACTGAACAAAAATGATGTTCCAGATGCTGGACATCCACTGGCACTAGATCCTCATCAATTTAAGTGTAAATCTCCCTTCTTTGCCATGCTCTGATGTGTTCAGGTTTCGCCGCTATTAGATTTCGCTGTAGGACGTGCTATGCGGAAGTAAAGAGCCTGACTGATATTCTACCGGAAACACATCAGCAGAGTTTGTGCATAGAGTCCATTTACTATAACTTCTATGTTAAGCGGCTTTGACACACTTTACATTGTAAAAGCACTAGATAAATAAAGATGAATTGAATCTGCTTAAATGTGTACACGTTAATGGACCAAACAAAATATGATCTGATTTATTTTACATTTAATGTGCATCAAAATTTCAGCGTGTAGCCAATGTTTCCAGTGTCTTTTCACTTTTCAGCTTTTAATGAGAAATTTTAAGACTTAATGAAAACTAATGTTTTATTTATCTATTTCAGACCTAATTGAAGAGAATGAGGGGAGTAAAGAGGAGGAACATCATATCAAAATTGAGGAAAAAACCCATTTTCAGACTGATGGTATTTTGAAAAGGAGAGACAAGAATCGTTTCACCTGCACCTGCACTCAGTGTGGAAAGAGTTTTGGAAGACAAAGCAGTCTTAAAATTCACATGAGGATCCACACTGGAGAAAAACCATTCACATGCACTCAGTGTGGAATGAGTTTCATCCAATCATCACACCTTAATAATCACATGAAAATCCACACTGGAGAGAAACCATTCGCATGCACTCAGTGTGTGAAGAGTTTCAGCTTATCGTCATCCCTTAATCTACACATGAGGATTCACGCTGGAGAGAAACCTTTCAAATGCACTCAGTGTGGGAAGAGTTTCAGCCAATCAGCACACCTTAATGAACACATGATGAGCCACACTGGAGAGAAACCATTCACATGCACTCAGTGTGGGAAGAGTTTCAGCCAATCATCATCCCTTAATAGACACATGAGGATCCACACTGGAGAGAAGCCATTCACATGCACTCAGTGTGGGAGGAGTTTCAGCTGCTCATCATCCTTTAATAGTCACATGAGGATCCACTCTCGAGAGAAACCATTCACATGCACTCAGTGTGGGAAGAGTTTCAGCATATCATCATCCCTTAATAGTCACATGAGAATCCACACTGGAGAGAAACCATTTACATGCACTCAGTGTGGGAAGAGTTTCAGCCAATCATCATCCCTTAATAGACACATGAGGATCCACACTGGAAAGAAACCATTTACTTTCACTTAAACCGCGGTCAATGTAAATGAGCACACTCTGAAAGTGAAACTGTAGCATTTTGTTGATAATAAGTACAGAGGAGTTAACTTCTCGGTTATCAGACACGAAGACACAGCTGTTATGGAGCAAGGTTAGATGAGGTTAAGCACATGAGGTTATATGAGGATAAACACATTAGCATAAGCTCATGTAATTAGTTAAAAACAGAATTAAACTGTTAATGCAAGGATTAGTCTATTAATGTATAGGATGAAGTTAAAATAATAAAAAATCCTTCAATACGCACGCAAATGCGTCAGACCAGAAACGCAAGTTTGTGTGTCAAGTTACGCAGATCGCCTTGCAAAGTTCAAGCTTGGTGAACTCTGACCTGCGAAATCGCATCACTTGACTGTGTGAGACCAATCGAAGATCAAAACATGACCTCTCTTGACTGAAATGTAAAATATGGACCAATCGCTCACTTTTTTAATGTCTAATCATCTTGTTTAAGCAGCGCTGTACAACAGAATTTCGCATGCTCAAACTCGAGTGTGATCATAGCTTCGGTGTGGGATGAGTTTCAGCAACTTCTCAGACCTTAATAAACACATGAAGACCCACACTGGAGAGAAACCATTCACATGTACTCAGTGTGGGAAGAGTTTCAACCGATCAGCAAACCTTAATGAACACATGAAGGTCCACACTAGTGTGAAAGAGTATATGTGCTTGAGTATGAGAAGACTTTTATTACAGCTCCAAAATTGAAACTGCACCAGACGATTCACACTGGAGAAACCGTACAAGTGTTCACACTGTGACAAGAGGTTTAATCAGTTAACACATCTGAAAACACAAAAGAAGATTCACACTGGAGAGATCTGATCAGTGTCTACAGAGTTTCACTCATTCGGCGCAGTTTAATAAACACATGGACAAAAAGTTGCACACATGACATGAATGCAGCAAAACATTTTCTCATGTGCACAGGATGTTTCATGTCTGAATAATGTTTGAAAAGGCTGAGTGATGGCATTCTGTTTTTCAACACACCTACACTGCAGTAGGAGGAGTTGTAAATGTGTTGCGCTTCTCGCGTTTACTGTAAACACAATGATGGCGGTTGAGAGAAGAACAGTTTCATAAACATCTGGCAAACAGCACCTCTGCAGCTTAAAATTTCTTTGCAAGTGATTGTACAGGTGCGGATATATCTTTACTTTACTATCCAGTGTATTCATGTAGCTAGTGTTGTTTTGGATAATGTTCTCTGTCTGACTTCCTGAATGAGAGACAAACCACTGGGCTCCAGGACGGTTAGTTTGCAGTATACCAGGGCCTCAAGTTTAGAAAGCCCATTCATTTGTCCTGTGTTGCAGCTTTTATTAGTACAGTTTATACTTTTGGTTCAAGATTCTTTCTAGTTTACTACATTTACCTTTTTGAGTAGAATACAAACTTGATGAATATTTGATGATTTAGGCAGAGCGACAGGTATTAAGTTTTACAATATTAATACACTGTGATGATCCCAAGACTCCAGATTGGAGTATGTGGTAAATCCTGATTGGATGCCTGCATTACTCATCAATAGGTATATAAAAGTTGTTGTGCTAGCTACCCCAGGACACTGTGGCTACTCAGGAAACCTCATGTCAAGACCTGCCATCTCATTGACTCTTTAACCTTATGGTTTTGTTTTGCATTACTTGTATCATGTAGTTTAAGTGTTGTTGTGATTATATCCTGAGTTCTTTATCTTCATTATTATCCCTAGACATTTGCTGGTTGCTTTGATTGATTGTTCTGTGAGTTACATTTTATAATAAATAATTTGCATTCAGGCTATTTTGTTGGCTCATCTCTCTTTTATGTTGCGACTCAAATGAGCGGGTCATAACACTTTGTAAAATGTGTCCGGTTGTATCCGAGATCTCGTCCTTTCAGTGATGACCATAGGTGAGAGTAGGAACCTAGATTGAGTGGTAAATTGGGAACATTACCTTTCATCTCAGCTCCTTCATCACAACAGACAATCACATCAACTGCATTACTGCTGCCACTGCACTGATCCATCTTTTAATCTCACATTCCATTCCTCATGAAAAAAAAACGCAGATACATGAACTCCATTTGGGGTAAGGACTCTCTTTTAAACTGCAGATGGTCAACTTTTTCCAGTCAAGCACCATGGTTTCTGACTTAGAGGTGCTGGGTCTTTCCCTGCCATGTCACAATCAGCAGCAAACCGTCCCACTGCATGCTGAAGGTCCATGTCCTATGAAGCCAAAAGGACACTGTTATGAGACAGTTCTGAGAACTGAGACAGTTCTAGCCTTCTTGCAGTAAAAATTATTACATTTTTTAAATCAGCCTCAAAAATAACACATTTACAAAATAAAAAAGAATAAATGACATTGTAGTGGTGGAAGGGGAAGTAGGATGGCTTGTTTAACCATAAACCAAGATGGAGCTCTCTCAGGAGGGATGGACCAGTGCACGAGATGTCTCAGACTGAAGGCGTAATAGTGAAATAAATGCTCAGGAAGCCACAACCCTTTTTTATCATCTGGCTGTTGCAATGTACTCCTATGCAACCTAGGGTGCTTATTGTTCCAGAGAAATTAATTGACTAAATTATCAAACTGATTTAAATATTGTAAAGAAATATTTACAGGGATATACTCAAGTAGAGAAGTAACTTTAGGAAGGCAATTCATTTTGAGTATGATAGTTTATTATTTTGAGTACCTTAGCGCAGTGGTTATCAATTCTGGTACTTGTGCAAAATGAGTTGACAACCGTCCCAAATACATTTTAGCTCTTATTTCTAGATCTTAGAATCACACCTGAGAAACCACAAAAGCAGAAGTTTGGCTTCTCTTTAACTGCTTAAGATCAATTTGCACCAGATCAGCAAGAGACAACATTTGTTTGAGTTTCCTTCGCCGACTGGCCTGATGCAACACAGCGTTTCTGATTGGTTGGTGACTCCGCTTCAGTGACGTCCTTGCGATTCACTTGCTTGTGAGTGGAAGTTGTCGTGGGTTACCGGGGTGATAGACAGTCAGTTTGCAGAAGTTTTTGCGGTTTCTAAACTTTAAGAGGTTGCATGAAAATTTCTTTGAGACCCGACTGCATTGTCCAAGAGCAAGGCGAGAGGGGGCAGAGAGCATGATCGAGCTAATGCAAAAAACAAAGTTTTACCGTTGCAGTGTGGAGTTTGCGTGTTCTCCCCATGTTCGTGTGAGTTTCCTCCAGGTGCTCTGGCTTCCCGCAAGTCCATAGACATGCAGTATGCATGCGGTGTGTGTGAATGAGTGTGTATGCATGTTTCCCAGTAATGGTTTGCAGCTGGAAGGGCATCCGCTGCGTAAAGCATGTGCTGGATAAGTTGGCGGTTCATTCCACTATGGCGACCCCTGATTAATAAAGGGACTAAGCTGTAAAGAAAATGAATGAATAAATGAGTAATATCACACGGGTAGCAGTGCGATGTGGCCTTCTATCAGTTTTTGTATTTCTATTTGTTATAATGACCTGTTGTTATTGCATTAAAAAAATAAATAAATTAAAGTAGTGCGATGTGGCTGTATATCAGCAGTGGTGGGAGGCGTGCGTTATAGTGTACACTAGGCACTCGAGAACGATTGTCCCTCTACCTATTGTTTCAATCCCCTGAGAACTTTGCTCATCTTCAGAACGCAAATGAAGACACTTTAGATGAAATCAGAGAGCTCCCTCGTCTGTCATAGACAACAAGAGTCCCGAGATGCTCAAAGTCCAGAAAAGGAACCAAAAACATTGTCAAAACAGTCCATGTGACTTTAGTGGTTCAATTGTAATCGAGTTCCAGGAATATTTTGTGTGCAAGAAAATGTTGAAAAAAGTAGATTAAAAATAGGAACTGTTGAACCATATAGTGGCTGTTTTTGCTCCTGTATTCTCTTCATTTGCATTCAGCAGAAGAAACTCAAACAGGTTTGAAACAAATAGAGGATGAGTAAATGACAGAATTGTAATTTGTATGTGAACTACCCCTTTAATGCTTCTGTAAGTAAAGGTAAATTAAATATTATTACTGAAGATATTGCTAAAGAATGGCAGGAAACATGGAGCACAGATGATAAGAGACGACAATTCATGTGAAAAAAAGGAACCCTATATAGGCCTATAGTTGTAGAAATAGACAAGAAGAGGTCATAATTATGAAGATGAGATTTAGACTCAGATATCAATAGGGAGTAATGTGTTGTAGACATGCAAGTCATCATGAACTGGATTAAAAAAGTTTCTCAAAATTGTTTTAAAATGTCTAGATTAAAGGTTTTGATCAACTTTAAATACTGAAGTGTGTGTGAGAGAGAAAGAGAGATCTAATCTATTTTTTATTATTATTATATTTTTATTTATATATTTTTTATTAATCTTTTTATTTTTATTAACCTATTTTTATTTTTATTCATCTTTTTATTTTTAGTTATCTACTTTTATTCTTATTCATCTTTTTAATTTTATTAATCTATATTTTTATTTTATTTATTTCTGTGTTTTCTCTGTATTATATATGAGAGAGAGAGAGAGAGAGAGAGAGAGAGAGAAAAGATATAGTGTAAAGTGAAAAACATGGGAGAAATGTATCAATAAGTCATGACTGCAACAGTAAGTGGCAAAAAAGCTAAACAAAAAAGACTTTTATTTTGGCGTGGTGTGTGACGTCATCACGCGGCGCCGCTTCAGCGCTGGGATTTACGTGGAGAAAGGTTTGTTTTAAAGCGTTTACAGATATAACTCGATCTAATAAAGTTTCAGGTTTTTCATCCAATGCTAAATTAAGTTCCCGATGTTGGAAATATTATTTAACCCTTTATACAACGTAGTACTATTTTATTCTCAGTAACCGAGGGCTATTGTTTGAATAAAGTAACAAAGAAGTGTGTAATACGTGTTTTAATGAAACCTTTACCTGAATTATTTTTGTTAATTACTCTCATATAAAGAAACTGTAGAAGCAAGTGTTGAAGAGAAGTTATTTAGTTTCTGTTCATTGTTTTGTTCATTTTAAACAGGATAAAGTGTCCAAACACAGAGAAAAACTCCTATTGAAGCGACTGATCTCCACAGTTATAAAGATGGTGTTTATTAAAGTGGAGAGTGAAGACCTGAAGATTGAAGAAACATTCAGAGTCAAACAGGAAGATCTGCAGGAACAAACAGGTTGATTTTCATTCTCAAAGACCAACTCAGTCATTAGATCCTCATTCAGATATATTTTAATAATAAGAATACTAAATTAAATCCATCTTGCAGCCCTGAGTGTGCTGCCTAGTTCTCCTAAATGCACATAAGCACTCATTGAAAGACAGGAATCAGTTTCTTTCTTGTTACTTGTTCTCGTGTCTTTTGTCATTTGTTTTATGTATGATTAGTCTCCCATTTTCTTCACCTTCTAAAGGTTATTGCTTTTCTTGTTCTCCTACTGTTTGTAATGCGTCCTTGAACACTGGTGCTATATGAAATAAATTAAAACAAATAATAATAAAAAATGTTTAACTGAGCTGACGATATTTGGCCTACAGTATTCTCATAGAAGATATCTGCTATTACAGTGATATTGTTGGCTTAGTTCTTTCCATTTGCACATGACACATTGATCACAATTCCCTTTTTTTCATCAAATTCTTTATGGGTTTAAACTTGTTTCTAGTAGTTGTTACTAGTTCTGACAGATAGTATCTTGAGTTAGAATTCCATCATTATTATAACAACTAATTACCAGGGCTATTGTGTTTAAACAGGGTTTCTGCGGGGTCTTAAAATGTCTTAAATTCCAAAATCTAAATTTTAGGCCTTAAAGTCCTAAATGAACTGAAATATTGTGTTGTAGATCTTTAAACAAGTCTTTATTTTCCTTTGTTCATGTTTTGCTACCCAATTTGTCCAAAACCCATACAATCACCAACAATCCATCTTAATAAAACTTTCAACTTTTTATTCAAAAAGGTCATTTTAACTCTATTTATTATAATAGTTTAATTATTTTCCTTACAATAACATTTGTTTAAACATGCTCCATCTATTTACTGCTGAGGACAACGACCTGGACAGATTGTTGTGCATAATTTAGTTTATTATAGTTATTAAATCTTTTAAAACATTTGTTCATTTGTTTATAATTATTATAAAGAAAGATTATGTTGGAAAAGGTGTATGGATACAAGTAAAGCTTGCTTGTTTTTACACTATTTGAAATCTTTTGCTAAGAAATATCTAAAATATAGTTTTTTTTATTCATTTATTATTATTTATTATTGTATTAATAAATGTTTTAAATTATAATATTTAAAAATCTTTTCCATCTGGGCCATTTTAAAAATGCCTAAGCCTTTAGCCTTTATGAATCTAAAATTTCAGTCATAATGGTCTTAAAAATGTCTTAAAAAGTCTTACATTTAATTTGGTGAAACCTGCAGTAACCCTGGTTTAAAGTTTGTCCAAAAACGTGGATGCCCCCAATTTTAAATGTGCTGAATGAAATGGACACTTGTAGGGATGGTATACAGTTTTAACCCAAAGAAAGACCAGTCTGTCAGATGAAGAAGAGCCTGAGTCAGAGATTTAAATAAATAAATAAATAAAGTTTACTGAAGATAGTTTGCAGTTTCATCAGCAGAAGCCAGCTTCAACACTCGCCATGAGTTCCTAGGCCGCTCTGCTTACAATCACAAATCAATAACAATTTTACTCTAACATAAGGTCATTAACTGCGTCACGCATATAGGTGTTCTAACCTGATTGGATAAAACACAGATAGTCTAGGAAAATTTCCACGTGGGGTGCGTGTGTACAATTCTGAACAGTATCTCAAGCATAAACGTCAGACATCCACTAGACTGTTTAGAGCTGACTCCAGACCTGTGAAATGGATCCACAATCAAATAGAACACACACACTTAAAGTATAATCTGTTTCTTATCCGAGGCTGAGTGTAGTCTCAGCTGTCCTTATTAAAACTGGTTAAAAACCGGTATAATCTACATTCAGGCAGTTATATCCTTACTACACAAAGTCTATCTTGAATAAAAACATGAATCAATTTAAAATAATTAACCGTAAAAATAGCGAAAGAATTAATTTTTAGATCCTAAATACAGTGTTATGCTGCTTAGGCATGGGACGATAACCGTTTTCAAGGTATATCATGGTTTGAAAAAGTCAAGGTTTTAAAACAGCCAAAATTTTCTGCAGTACCGTCCCTACAGTATATGTTACGGTTTTTTATGTTTTGTTTTAAGTTTTTTAGGGCAACAGTATCTCCAGCAGAAAAGATATCCAAATATGCCGTTTTAAATTGTAAAGAAATCTGTGTTTATGAAACAAATGAAGACAGCAGAAGTCAATGATTCATTTCAATGATTTAGCCTGACATGTTTACTGCTCCAACATACTTTAAAAGTTTCTCAAAAGAAAATATTTTGTGTTTAAAGGGGAAAAAGTGTTTTGTTTTTTACCCAGACAATTAAAAAGAATATATTTTAGAGCAGTAATCACAGTACCGGGAAATCATGATATTTTTATTCAAGGTTATCATACCATCAGAATCTTATACTGGCACATGTCTAATGCTGCTTGATGTTGCAAAGTCATGTTTTCTAATTTTATTATTTTTCTTTGTATGTATAGTCATAAACACACTTGTTTGTTGAGCAAGTAGTGTGACCGTTTTCTGCTGTTTATTATTCCTGGTCATTTCTCCAATAGGCAACTGAAGTTCTAAAACAATAGCAAATGAGATCAGGTCACTGCTTTGTCATGATTGACAATTTTCGCTGTTTGTCATTGTGCTCTGGTTATCCTGAGAGCTGATGTGGAGTATTCTTAGGGCTTTTCACACTTCAAATGTTTAACACTGGGTCATTCTAACACTGGATAAATAGAATCCTGGGTTATCTGTAATCACGTTCCACACTGCTCAGGCTACACCTGGGGTTAAAAAATAATCCTGGGTGTTTATTAACAGACGGTTCACATTGGCAAACCCCAGGTTAACATTATTATTTGTATATTTACGATGTCACTGTCCCTGATTGGACAAACAGCAGGTCACCTTTTTAGATGACATTTCTGCATCTTGTCGGGTAAATAAAATGTCACCACGTACGGCTAAGCCTCGGGACATGCATAAATGCAAGAAAACAAAGACAAAAGTACTAATAAATAAAAACAAGTAGCGAAGTATGTCATCTTGCCATCTCCTCATAGCTACAGTTTACCGCAAACGTGGCATTAAGCATTTGCATAAGTTCATTCATTTTCCTTCAGCTTAGTCCCTTTATTCATCAGGGGTTGCCACAGTGGAATGAACCACCAACTTATCCCGCATATGTTTCAAACAGCGGATGTTTAAAACCACATGACGGAGAGTAAATGGTGAAGTCATTTTAATATCTGGTTGAAACATCTATTTCATGCTTATCGCTTTGTGCCTTCATACTAAAGTCAACTTTTTGACTTTCAGACCTGATGGTGCTGAAAGAAGAGACTCACCAACGGAATGAAATGGAAGAGAAACACCAAGACATAACGACTGATGAAAAACCCACACTGACTGAAAAGACATCATCACGAGGAAGACCTCGGAAATCCAAATCTGGGTGTAATTTCACTTGTCATCAATGTGGAAACCATTTCAGCCGAAAACACAGCCTTCAAGTCCACATGATAACTCACACTGGAGAGAAGCCTTTCAGCTGTAAACAGTGTGGGAAGAGTTTCAGTCAAAAGCCAAACCTTTATGTTCACATGAGAGTTCACACTGGGGAGAAACCTTACAGCTGTGAACAGTGTGGAAAGAG
Organism: Danio aesculapii; assembly: GCF_903798145.1. NCBI lineage: Eukaryota > Metazoa > Chordata > Actinopteri > Cypriniformes > Danionidae > Danio > Danio aesculapii. The sequence goes on along the minus strand of NC_079438.1, from coordinate 11,693,183 downwards.
TTTTACTAAAAGCAATGACTTTAAAGCCCACATGAGAATTCACACTGGAGAGAAGCCGTACACATGCCAACAGTGTGGGAAAAGCTTCCGTAATACAGGAAACCTCACATTCCACATGAGAATTCACACTGGAGAGAGGCCTTTCTCTTGCTCTCAGTGTGGAAAGAGTTTTAAGCAAAATGGCACCCTTGAAGTCCACATGAGAACTCACACTGGAGAGAGAATATTCACTTGCACACAATGTGGGAAAAGTTTTGCTCAAAAACAAAGCCTTATCATCCACATGAGGATTCACACTGGAGAGAAACCTTACACATGCATTGAGTGTGGTAAAAGTTTCACATGTAATAGCGCACTCAATAACCACAAGAAAACTCACACCGGAGAGAAGCGGTTTGCATGTTCTCAGTGTGGAAAGAGCTTCACAACCAAAGCTAGCATTAAGAACCACATGAATGATCACACTGGAACCATAGTGTTCACATGTGATCAGTGTGGAAAGAGTCTCACATGCAAAGACTCCATTAAGCAACACATGAAGACTCACTCAGGAGAGGATCGTTTTAGATGCAGTGAGTGTGGAAAGGACTTTAAACATAAAAGAAGCCTCAGCACTCACATGAAGCTTCACAATGGAAAGCAGAGTCCTCAACACTGAGACCTTGTCCACACAAACGGGTATATTCAAAACGGCAGCTTGTTCTCGTAGTTTGACTGTTCATTTATGTGAAGTTAATGTATAAACTACTTTCAAGAGGATCACATGCTTATGATTGTTCACGACTGCATTAGTTAACACATGATTCACCAATCAGATGATTCCTAACTCACTATAAATAACCAGAGTTTCTTACCTCAGTTATCTTCGTCTTTGAGCTCAAACTCTGCTAACGGGGAGGAAGCCCCGGGCTCGAGTATCTTATGAGCCCAGGGCTCTCTCCCGGGACAGCATGCCAAACACGCTTTATTATCAATCATCAGCTAAGGGTGAACTCTTGAATACATATCAAGTTACTGAAAATGAAACCCTTTAACACCTGAAGATTTAAACTGTACCTGTTTGTAGTGTAGATCAGGGGTCACAGCCCAGTACCAGGTTGTGAGAGTTAGAAAAAACTTTATATGTTTTTCAACTTTATTATGAACCGATAACCATAGTTGTGCACATTGCACACTTCAATCAAATGGTCAGCACTGAACAGAAAATTAGAAAGATTAGGGAGGAGAAAATGTTTGGGGAGATGCAGGGAACACTGTCCTACACCATTAGATTGTGTTTATGATGAAAACATAAGAGGAACAGAAATATGGTGTTTTGAGACAGCTGACTGGGAGACATTCAGCTATGTCAGTGAGCAAGAGATGAAAAATACTGAAGTATATTGATGAAGATGATGACAAGGTGAATAATTGATGCTTGCAGTGCTCTGTTTGTGTGCAGCAAATCAGACTAATATGAAGAAGGGGCATAAGGAGAAATGACTGTACCATAGTGAACAAATGAATGTGGTGAAGCAGTCAAATCTACAAATAAAGCATTTAAAATAATGAAAACGAATTACAGTTTCAGAATTTACTTTATATTTGTAGGAGAGGTATAAAAAGACAAAAAATGCCCGGTTTGCCCAGGCCTGTATATATATTTTCCCTGACTTGCCCCTGTCTATTTATCTGATTTTTTTGTGTTCTCCTTAAAGATCCCTCAGGTCCTTTGCTCAGCTCTTGCTAAGTGTTCCTAAATCCTGCTTGAAAACAAAAGGAGACAGAGCCTTCTCAGTCTATGCTCCAAAACCATTCACCTTTAGAAATGAAAGCTTCATCTGCATTGCTTTTAAAAAATCAGTCAAGACCTTCCTCTTCTCTTTAGCCTATTGATAGAGATCAGTTTTTCTTCTTCTTTTAGGACTCATCGACGATACAGATTTTTTACATTTATTTTTAGCTTTTACATGTTATTGTAGCATATATTGTCCTGTCTCTCTAATTGTGTATTATTAAGCCATGTTTGTGAAGCACTTTGTTCAACATTCATGTTGTTTTAAGGTGCTATATAAATAAAGTTGAGCTTGATGAATGAATAGTGGAGGTAGTTTTGTAATACAGGATGAGGGAAACAGAGTTTAGTCAAAATTGGGGAATAATAAAGACACTGAGTGGGATAAAGAGAGCATCTGGATATCCAGTGTTGAGGGATGACGGAAAAACAGCTGTGAGGGATGAGGAGATTAAATCCTGGCTGAAAGTGTTGTCAGAATTCATAAATCAGACAATATTTGTGAAGGGGAAAGAGGAAGGTTGAGAACATTAGATCAGTGTAAGGAACTAGTACAAGCTGACAACTGTAATATATCATATAATCTAGACCCTTAAACATTCAAATTTATTAATAATCATAAATTCATTTAAAACAGACATGTGTTACTCCATCCTGAAGCGGACATCGATCAGAAAATCCACTCTCAGTATAATGTACAGACAAATTTGACTGATTATTACAGTGATGTTCAAATATATACTGATGCTCCAGATAGAGTGGCCTTGATTGGAGTGGCCTTTACAGTTCCTGAGTTTCCAATATGAGTAGAGAAAAGGATCAGTGATGAGCTATCGGTGTATACAGGAGAAATGATTGCATTATTGTTAGCAATACAAATTATTGGGAATAATAGCAATATTATATGGGTACCTGTGCCTATTGTATCTCAATTATAGAGCATCACAGCCATGAGTGGATATTAAATGTTACACAAGCAACATTTACATATGTGCTGTAAATCAACACTTAAAGTCTACTTCTGGAAAACAATGTTGACCTAGATCATTTAGAAACAGAATATTACTGAAATACTCTACAGTTCATTGATTATTCGATGGTGCTTGATGAATAAAATTAGGATTTTTCTCAGTTTAGATGCAGAAATGACAGCAGGAGTGGAGTCCACATCCACAGAGATCAGGAGAACGTTCATAAGATGGACATTTCTGTCAGTCAAATGATTCATGATGATTTCAGCACAAGAGTCTTCATTAGAGAATGATGAGCAAACAGACTTTATACCAAGGGCACTCAGTAGGTGTCTAGACTAGCAGAGCAGAACACAGCACTATTATTACTGCAGTGCTGTAATTACAGGTTCTCCTTTTCATCTGAGGCCAACAGGACACATCTCCTCTATAAAAGCCCATTATCTAGTCTTGATAACCTCTAAACATTGACTTACATGTTATTTATTTTTCCTACTGTGGAACTCAATGGTGACTGGTTTACAACATTCTTCAAAACATCTTCTTTTGTGTTCAACAAACTCAGACAGATTTGGAGCGAGTCAAGGGTGAGTAAACCTCTTCACTTCTGTGTGAACTGTCCCTTTAATAACACAACAGATGAAGATCTCCAGGAAAGTTGATGTTGTGTTCCAGTTATTTCTTCATTGTCAGCCCTTTTTCTGTCTGATGGAGTTCATTACTGTCCTCAGGCATATGATATATTCCTGAGAAACATCAGCCAGTGTCTGACAGCAAATCCAGTGATGTGATGATGGATATAATGATTGTTCTTCTGCTTTATGTGATGTTTGATGTGCAGAAACGACACTTTCCTTCATCTCAGCTTTACTCCTGACTTTTCTCCACAGCTGAATAAGTGCAGAGCTTTGAGTTTGGTCAGGACTAATGTTAATTCCTGTTACAAGTAAAATAATTTCAGTGTTTAATTAAATCAGAGAGAAGCTTGAGAATTAACCTTGATGTTCATACTCCACATTTTTTTTCTTTTATTTATTTGATGGTTATGTGCTTTGTGGACTTACAGTGTAATATATTTATGTGTTTAAATGTGTGTTTAAAGCCCAAACCCATCCTGATCATGACAAGATCAGTGAATGTTTCTGCAAATAAATATATAACCATTATAATGAGGTGTGTTTTTGGAGTTTGTGATGTTCTCCATGTGTGTGAATCTGCTGGCGAACAGGACGAACTGTAGAGGTGAAGAACTGAGGCTTTGAGCATGGCTTTAACCATCTGCACTGCGTCTCCAGACTCCAGGAGGATCAGCATCAGGAACAAGCGCATCATTGAGTTTAATCAGAGCCTCAGAGCATCAGCATCTGTGTTTCTACACAACATTTGACTCTGCTATGTTTCTCCGCTATGTTTCTGAGTGTTTTCTGCTGTTTTGTAGGATCCTCAGACACCTGAACATGACACTGAGACACACTGCTTTCATCTACAGTTACACACGAGAGTATTATTAGTGCAGCGACACAACAGGGTAACTCCTGAGCCTCTCAATGCCTGTGCTGTTCTCATCAGAAAAAACCCTCATACATAGTGAATATAATACAAGCTCTGCTAGACTTCATAAAGAAAGATTAGATCATCTATGTAAAAACAGACATTTTATTTTCTAGTTACTTTACCTCACTGAATATATATTTTTTATTTTACTCACTCCGGTACAGCGGGTGGCGGTATTCAGCTTTACGCTACTCTCTGTAACTCGCCACACAACCACAAGAAGAATAATTATCCAGGTATGTGTTTGTTCTGTCTGTACTGCTTCAGGTAAAATCACTCTATTAAACTGTAACTCCACATGTGGTTGATAGCCCTGCAGCTGTTTTGACTCTTGGTCTGTTTAGAGTGTTTGTGACGAATGTTTTTTTCACTGAACTCATGATGTGCCGCTCCTTGAGAAACGAAAGTGAAAGTGTTTAGTTTTTTGTGTCACCATTTTACAGACAGAATCCATCATTTACAACGCAGAACAGCTTTTTATCTTTAATGTCTTGACTGAACATGTGAGTTTTATGTGAATGTGTGTATGGTATTATTTATTATAATCAAATGGATGATGGCTGTGAATCCTCATTTGAGCTTCTGGATTTGAGTGTCTCAGCTGCTGATCTATTCCTGCATTCAGCTGAATTATAAAGGCTGATCAATGACTGGAGATCTGTCATTGTTCATCAGTTTCTTCTAGAGTTTCTGCTGGAGATTGAACTCTTCAGATCCATCATGGAGGACAAACACACGTCTGGAGATCAGGATTTGTTTACAGGATGCAGGTATTAGGCTTACACACTACATTTCATATGATTATTTTTACAAGAAATTATGTTAGCTCTCTGTTGTGTTTTTAATCTGTCAGATAATTTAACACACACAGCCAAAACGTTTTTGCAAAAACAAAAAAAGTATCATAAAGTGCTGTTTAAAGATTGTTTTAAATGATGAACTGTTGAATAATATCTGGTTTGTTGAATGTGGTGTGTGCAGTGCTGAACTTTTATCTTCAGTTCATCAGAAGAGAGCAGAAGCAGAGCCCATCTGTTTTTGCACAAATTTGCACATTCGTTCATTTAGAAGTCTCTATAGTGTTTATCATGTTACTTTGAATATTCGATCAGAATTAGCATGCAGGTATGACTTGAAAACAACATTAACACTGTTTATTTGACTGTGAACAATGTTGTATATAAATAGTCATTGTCTGCTAATATGATTTCACTATTTAGAGTTTGCTAATAATACTTTTATGAAATTATATTGTTAAGGGGAAAGTCTGAATGTGTGAATATAAAACCAACTTAACCTCTATCTCTATGAAGAGTGACTGGTCTATGGATCTATCAATGAATCTTAAGAATGAAAACACACACGAGTTGCTCTCAGGTTAAAAATCTCTTTTATATCTGCAACTGATGAGTATTTTTATGTTAAATTAATCAAGTAATTAGTTTTGTCAATCTGTTGGGTTTAAAATGTTTGATGTTGTATCTGAGTTCTGCAGAACAGTGGTTGAAGATCTCTGGGTAAGACTTTAGGCTACAATTCATGATATTACAGTTTTTTACAATGACATTTTCAATACATTTAACACATTTCCTAAACTCTAACGCAGCAACACACCTAAAACACACAACGGTTAACTTCATGCTTAAAATCGCACACTGTAAACCAAAGCCCAAAACTAGCACAATACACATGTCTAAGAAAACACTGTAAACATGTTTCAAAATCATATAATTATTCAAAACACTAAAACATGTTCTCTACCAACAGGAACATTAAGTCCATCATAACGCAGTGACAAAAAAAAAGCACTATCATCAGCTAAAATGACAGAAACTGCATTATTTTATGTGTCAGATCTGCTCTTATATTTGAAGCCTCTCTACATTTTTGTTTTGTATGGTTTAGTAATTGCATGCATTTTGTTTTGTTTTTTGCTGCAGAAATTCAATACAAAACATGAACACAGTTTATGAATAAAATAAAATACAGACACAGAATTGCTGCAGTACAGACTTTATTTACAAAACGACATCACTGCAAGATATACAAACAGAAAAAGCACCGCAATTACAATAATAAAAAAGAAAAAAAAAGTAATATTTTATTATTCCCGGTCTTCTGCATTTGCTTGGCTTCTTCTTCTCTGGCCCGGCACGATAACAGTGGTCCTTTGGTCTATTATGTCTTTCCCTTGGTGAAGCCTTTTCGCCAAGTTGAAGCCAGCCTTGTCAACATAGAAAATTTAATGTGGGACTTGATTAGCCTCCAACTCCATGGCTGCGTCCGAAACCGCCTACTACACAGTAGGTACTGCATTTGAATTTAAACGTACTACTCAGCTGTTAGAAAAGTACGTCCTATACAGTATGAATGTAAGAAGTATGAATGGAATTCGGACGTACTACATCCGCCATTTTGTCATCATCACGTCACCTACCTGCGTCAGTTGCGTCACTTCACTTCCATTCATGAATTCACTCACGGGGCATCATGTAAATTATTAATGCATTATAAAAATAAAAAAACTCACGGGGCATCATGGGATGTGCACTTCAGAATCTCGCCGGAAGTAGTAATTCATCCGAATAACTCTCGCATACTGATTTTCGAATTCCATGAATTCTACTCATAGAGGGCCTACTGAATTCTACTCGGCTTGCATACTGATTTTAGCATACTATATAGATGGGAAGTACACGGTTTCGGACGCAGCGCATGACGCTCTGAAAGTAATTATACACAATGTATGTAAATACTGTACTGTACATCCAGGTTTTTAGAGTAGTTTACTGCAAAACACACTGTGTGTAGTACAGTAATTGCTGTATTGCAAAACCATACCTGGACGCATTGGTGAGAGTTCTTTGATGCGCTCACTGTTCCTTTCAAAAACCTCAAGTGTCCTCTTTTAGAACATACAGTATGATCATGTGACTGGAAAAACCTCAACACATGACTGTGGATTCTAAATGAGAATCTGCTGTGGTGAAGTATTTACATACCTGATGAAGGTATTACATACCTGCAATAAGCTGTTTCTCGTTGGCAATGGAATGAAATACAGGGAATATATTTGTGTTTTAATTCCCAATATGAACAGCTGTTCACTTTGACTTAAGCCTATATAAGTTCTGTTTAGAACATGATGTTATCTGTACTGACATACAGTGTGAAAGCATTTGTAAATTTGACTGTAAAATGACATTGTTTTGGTCTTGGTTGAGTTTGTGTGTAAAAGAAGTTCAAGCATTTTAAATTGGTGTTAACTGGATGCATTTTATATCAAAGCAACAAGAAATGTGTTAATTGTATAGTCCACGAAGACGGATGTTGTGCTAACCGTGTTAAGAGTTTAGGCGCTTGTTAAATGTATTGAAGAAACTGTCATAGTGAATGAAAAAACTGTCATACTAATGCACCATTGCGTACATCATTGGCTAAAAGGAACATATAAAAGGTCATTTATTCCATTGGCAGTGACTGTTTTGCAGGTTAGTGTGTGCATAGGCGCAAGGCATGTCTGACACATAAAAAATAATGCAGTCTCTGTCATTTCAGCTGACATGTTTTTTTTTATCAATGTGTTATGATGGACTAAATGTTCCTGTTGGAAGAAACGTGTTAGTGTTTTGAACAATGATTTGATTTTAAAACATGTTTACAGTGTTTTGTTAGACATGGTGTATTGTGTTAGTTTATTATTGTGTTTTGAAGATTAGTTTTGGGGTTTAGTGTACAATGTGTGATTTTAAGCATGAAATTAACTGTTTTGCCAATTGTGTGTTTTAGGTGTGTTGCTGCATTAAGAGTTTAGGAAATTGGTCACACTTTACAATAAGGTTCATTGGTTAATGTTAATTAATGCATTTACTAACATGAACAAACAATGAACAATACATTTACTACAGTATTTGTTCATGTTAGTTAACGTTAGTTAACGAAAATACAGTCGTTCATTGTTAGTTCATGTTAACTCACGGTGCATTAACTAATGTTAACAAGCATGGACTTGGATGTTAATAATGCTTTAGTAAATGTTCAATTATGATTAATTAATGCTGTACAAGTGATGTGCATGATTAGTTCATGTTAGTAAATGCATTAACTAATGAACCTTATTGTAAAGTGTTAAATGCAGGGGCGTTGCTAGACATAAAGCTCTACTAAAGCTTTTATATTAATAAATAAATAAAATATATTTATTTATTTTTTAAAATATAAATATTTATTATAAATAAAAGTATTCTTGTTATTGTACAATTATTATTCTAAATAATCTTAAATGTAACTGAAAAACACTGTTTAGACACAACTGGAGTGATGCTAAGATCATTTAAGAAATCGTTTGCATAAATATTAATTTCATTTAAATGAAATTCTATAGACAATTCAATAAAATACAAAAAACAAGATGTGTTATAGAATTATCTGTTGTCTTAGACTTGACACATGGCAGAGAATTAGGTTTATTAAGTCTTTACCTCCCTGACTCCTCATCCCTCCTTTTTGCTTCATACAAAAAAAAGGAGGCATCAGGAGGCATGCTTAGTAAGATCACCATCATATTGTTTAAACTTTAGTTTTGTTGACTTGCAAAGTAAAAAAAAAAAAGGTGTTACACCATTTTTACAACGCATGAGCGGTGCGTGACAAGCAAGTAGCCTGCTTTTTTGGCACGCATGTTAACTACCGGGACTCGCCCCGGCAGAAAAGCAGCGCGTGCGAGAGGAGCGCGGGTTCTCTGCGCACACGCGGAGATGCGTCAGTTTGCTTTTGATTAAAAACTTGGCTGCGTTGGTTCGGTTGTACATAGAGAATATCGTCTTTATTTCGGAATTACCACTCTTAATAAATACACTTGCATATGAAGTAAATCATATCTCAATGCATTTACTGGGGCACTGGAAATTGGGTCTAGCGACGCCCCTGGTTAAATGTATTGAAAAAAAATGTAAAAACAGCGTTGCGCTGTAGTTTTGAGGAATGCCCCCAACTTTAAAATCAAATACGTGCTTTCTGCTATAACTGCGTTAATGAAACTCACCTAGAAGCATTCCTTTAGGGGCCAGCACACACCTTGTAAAGTTGTGATGAAAAGCTGTAAGCATTAACACACCCTCTATGTAAAAAATGCTCTACATATATTTTAAAACCACATCTTATTATTACCATTGTGTCTTTACTTTTTTGTCAAGCTAATAATTGTGAATTTCATGACTTTGAGAACATTTTGTGAGTTGGATGGAACAATTGTGTGTTTACGCTTTTCGTTTAGTAGCTACTTTGTTGACAGTCCCTATCTGCTTGTTTTCATTACAATGTTTATAGGTTGCCTTTCAACGAAGCAGATTGACATACAGAAACTACGCGGTGTGTTCTCTTGTACATTTTCAAACACTTGCAACACAACCAGTTTTTGTTTATATTGGGATTTTTCTCTATTAAACCGTTTTTCACTAAACTCCGCTGCCTTTATAAACGAAAGTGAAAGTGTTTAGTTTTTGTCACCATTTTAAACAGACAGAATCCATCATTTAACAATACAGAATAGCTTTAAATTTTTAATGTCTTCACAAAATGTGCAAGGTTTATGTGATGTATTATATAGTTTTCATTCTAAACAAACTGATGATGCTCTGATTCTTCATTTGTTAACTCGTGATGAGCTTCTGGATTTCAGTGATTTTAGTGTCACAGCTGCTGATCTATTCCTGCCTTCAGCTGAATTATGAAGGCTGATCAATGACTGGAGATCTGTGATTGTTTATCAGTGTCTTCTAGAGTTTCTGCTGGAGATCAAACTCTTCAGATCCATCATGGAGGACAAACACACTTCTAGAGATCAGAATTTGCTTCCAGAATGCAGGTATTAGGCCTAATCATTATATTCTCACATGATTATTATTATGGTTATTACTATTTGTTAGATTTATTCATTTTTTTTTTTTTTTACAGAAGAAATACTTGTTTGTGGCAAAATGTGTCTTTATGATAATGTAACATAAATAGACAGTTGTACAAATATTAACTAAACTATTATAAAGTGTTGTTTGAATTGATTTTAAATAATGACTGAATATCTGGTGTGTTTACTCCAGTGTGTGCAATGCTGAACTGCAATCTTTTCTGTTTTAGTTTAGTTCATCAGAAGAGAGCAGAAGCAGAGGCCAGCTGTGTGTCTCTGAAGAGTGAGAGATCTATGGATCCACTGACTAATTTTAGGAGTGAAAACACACAACCTGCTCACAGGTAAATCATCTCTATTAGCTCTCCAACTAATGATTATTTTTATAATAAATCAAGCAAGTGATTTGTTATTTAATTCATTGGATTTAAATGATTAGAGATTGTATCTAAGCTCTGCAGGATAGTGGGTCTCCAGGGTTGAAAATCTTCTGTCATGAAGGATTATCCCTGCTGTTTCTCTGATGGTACTGATCGGATTTTTCTGATATGAGTTTTTCACTGAATCGCAGTTGTCAAACATGTTGTGTTGTGCTTATATATGCCAGTGGATCATTCAGATTTTATGAATAATATTTCACAAGTTCATTCAGTTTCATTCAATCCTGCTCTGACATTCAGTCATGATAGATGATGGCATACAAATGTGTCTTGCTGTCCTCAAAGTCTGGAATTGAGGTATGCAGACAAGACCCCAATGAGTGAACTTCTGAAGACTGAGTGATTAGAAGGACTGTACTCTCACTATTACAGCAAAGGTAATACCGTTGTAAATTATCCTTGAAGATGTTCCTGAAAATATCGCTCCGCTCATTCCTGAGTGTCAAGGATGTACTCACCATTATGACTGAAGCACAGACTCTTGTTCAGATTTCACTTAACTTTAAAAGTGAACTTTTAAAACCTGTCAAATCTGACAATAAATGGCTGCAGTCCGTCACTTTGGGTACCAAACTCTTATGAGCGCAGTCAATTTCAGGAGTGGCTGGAAGGACATCTTTCACTGTTTTAAAGAAAAAGTCAGTAATGAATTCTCTTGGTTTTTTTACCCTCAATTCGGGACACCAAATCATCGACAACAGAGCCAAGCATTGTCTAAAACCGATGCTACTAATAGTTTGGCCTTTAAAGAAGTGGCAATATATTTCTCTTTCAGTAATCTTTTGGCTGTGATCGGAGAGGGTCTTTTTTCCCATCTCAGAGATAGTAGTGGTATGAAAGTCCTGTGGATGGACACAGAAGAATTCAGAAAATTAGTAAAGTCCTCTGTTAAACTTTGCCTTGACTTCACAAACCCTGACACAATCACCTTCTGCCATTAAAGGAGTAGATGGTGGCATTGCCTCCATGTCAGACACCTCAGGTTCTTTACCTGAGGTTTCCTGATTTTTACCCCTACCAGGTTTAATAGTCTTGACCATTCCTTTCATTCGTTTGCTCCCTGATCACTTAATCGTTCAGTGAGACAGAGGGTGCTTTCACACTTCTTTCAATACCTGGACTGAACCCAAGTTTGATTGTGTCCCCTTACCATTTTCTTGGCTGGTTTGTATTCTCAATGTGTTTTTTCCTTCTGAAGCCTGATATACTTGCGTCATCAAGCTGCTGTTGTGTGTCAGCTGTTGCTAGGTGATGGCCACGAAGCCACGGTGCCAAAATGGAAAGACTTATGCACATTGCAGTTGTTCTGCTTTTACTGAATCTTTTGGTTTTGGTAACATACAGAGAGCCACTTGTATCTATCTGCTGCTGCAAAAAAAAAAAAAATTAAAAACATTCATAACATAATGCAATGTCTGCAGAAGTAATTTTTTGAGGAGACAAGCAGACATTATCACTGCGTTTGCACTGGGTCAGTCCTGCTTGCCATCAAGGTAACATTAGGTGGTACACAGACAAGTACACAGTTTGTTGTATAGTTGGCAGTTCACATCTGTTATTTGGTATGATTGCATTAATATCAGAAGCGAACAGAACCAGAGTTGGTGCATAGTGTACTCCAGATCACCTGTTTCAGGCAGACTTGGGTATAGTTTGTGGGTGGTCACCCGAGTTCAGAAGACCGCGTTCACACTAGCTAAACGTACTGAACTCTGACATCAAACAAACCCGGGTACAGACCAAACGAATATGGAAGCATCCAAAGAGTAAGAAGTGAGACAGCATTTTACCTGATAAATAATTATGGCCTCAACAGTTATTGATATAAAATGGAACTATTTAAAAATCTTTGATTATTATTGTATAATGCATTATGGTGAAGAAAGAATAAGATGAACACAGCAGCAATATTACAGTAGTATTAATGCTGAAGTTTGACTGAATCTGCTCGCTCTGACCATGAATTGTAAATATTCAGCATGTTGAACATTTGATCAGAAATTCTAATCCTAAGAGTAAATGCTTGTATGATCTGGAGATTATTATATGAAACTAAAATGATATTCAGTCAGAAAGTGAGCTGACAGAAGACAGAAGCAGTACAAACACAGTCATGGTGAAGCACTGAAAGATTCAGACAGCTGAGATGGCAAATACTTATTATTTTCTTATTGATGGCAAAACATTTAACAAGAATATGATCACAACAACTTTGAAAACTCTAGATAGCAAAATGCACGATATAGTGCAACATGAACACAGAAAATCATACAATAACAAAAAAATTGTATCAAAAGTATGATTTTTGTCCCCCTGTTTGTGGTCCCACATTTTGATCCTAAATTATTTTAAATGTCTTTTATTGTACATCCTTCATAATTGTAATCATCCTCTCTCAGGATATCAAATGATTCATGGGTTACATTTAACAAATTACAAATACTGTTAAACATTTTATACCATTTTGCCCAATAGATGTTTAGAACTGTAGATTTTGACCATCAGTTTAAAGTGTTTCATGGTAGAGCTATGAAAGTCATTTGAAGATTGAAACCGGTTCTGGGACAGTTTCTGCATTATTTTAGATTGGTTCTAAATTATATCTGTGTATTTTGTCTCACAAAAAACACATGGCTTTACTAGAAGATCTTTACCCCCATACTTATTCATTCTTTGTGTTGTCGTTTCTGCAGTGTGGATGGAGATTATCAGACTGGAGACCTGCAGCAGGATTTACTCCAACCAGAACATGATGAACTTCAGAGAGTCAAAGACCAGCACAAGATCAGCATGAAGAACAAGTATGAGAGATTATTTGAGGGAATCAACCATCAAGAGACTCAAACCCTCCTGAACAGGATCTACACACAGCTCTACATCATAGAAGGAGAGAGTGAAGGAGTGAATAGAGAGCATGAGGTTTTACAGATGGAGAAAACAGCCAGAACAAAATCCTCACAACACACTCCAGTCTACTGCAATGACATCTTTAAAGCCTCAGCTGGACCAGCACTTAAGAAAAAAACAAGCAGAAGAAGAAACAAGAAGAAAACAAACGGGGATAAATCACAGATCAAGACTGTTCTTACCAAAGGCATCGCTGGAATCGGAAAAACCGTCTCTGTGCAGAAGTTCATTCTGGACTGGGCCGAGGGAAAAGCCAATCAGGATGTAGATTTCATGTTTGTGCTTCCATTTCGAGAGCTGAACTTGATCCGAGATCATCAGTACAGTCTTCACAGACTTCTGCTGGACTTTCATCCTGAACTTGAAGATCTGGAGCCCAAGATTTATGAGCAGTGTAGAGTTGTGTTCATCTTTGATGGTCTGGATGAAAGCAGAATCACACTGAACTTTTCAGATGAGGAGAAAGTTTGTGCTGTGACTGAATCTTCATCAGTGGCTGTGTTGATATCGAACCTTATGAAAGGAGATCTGCTTCCTACTGCTCTCATCTGGATCACCTCCAGACCAGCAGCAGCCCATCAGATCCCCTCCAGATACATCAACCGTCTGACAGAAATTCAGGGATTCACTGAGCCTCAGAAGGAGGAATATTTCAGGAAGAGAATCAGCGACGAGCATCAAGCCAGCAGAATCATCTCACACATCAGAAGAGCAAGAAGCCTCCAGATCATGTGCCACATACCAGTCTTCTGCTGGATCTCCTCCACTGTGCTTCAGAAGCTCCTGGAAGAAGATCTGAGCGCAGAAATCCCTCAAACTCTGACTGAAATGTACATCCACTTCCTGCTGATTCAGATCAACATGAGGAAGCAGAAGTATGAAGAGAGAGATCCAGAGAAGCTCCTGCAGTCCAGCAGAGGAGTGATCCTCAAACTCGCTGAAGTGGCTTTCAGACAGCTGATGAAGGGCAATGTGATGTTCTATGAGGAGGACCTGATTGAGAGCGGCATAGACATCACTGATGCCTCAGTGTATTCTGGGATCTGCACTGAGATCTTCAAGGAGGAATCTGTGATTCATCAGAGAAAAGTCTACAGCTTCATTCATCTCAGCTTTCAGGAGTTTCTGGCTGCTTTCTTTGTGTTTTACTGCCATTTAACAAAGAACACAGAACCACTGAAGTTGATTTTTGACAGAGAATATTCATATAATCAATATCTACAGGCCAACTCTCTATATGAACCACTGAAGTTGATTAACGACAGAAAATATACAGATGAGGAAGATGAATGTATGGATGGTAATGAATTTGAATATGAACATGAATTGCCCAGGCCTATGAATGCTCTGTATGAACTGCTCAGTTCAGCAATAGATAAAGCTGTCAGCAGTAGTAATGGTCATCTGGATCTGTTCCTGCGGTTCCTGCTGGGCGTCTCACTGGAGTCCAATCAGAGACTCTTCCAGGATCTACTGACACACACAGAGGAGAGCTCAGAGAGCATCAGGAGAATCACACTGTACATTAAGGACAAGATTAAGAGAGATTACCATCTCTCAGTGGAAAGATCCATCAATCTGTTCCTATGTCTGCTGGAAGTGAAAGATGAGACTCTGTCCAGAGAGATTCAGGAGTTTGTGAAATCAGACAAACACTCAGAGGAGGAACTCTCTCCTGCTCACTGCTCAACAATCTCCTACATGATTGAGATGTCAGAGGAGCCGCTGGATGAGTTTGAGCTGCAGAAATTCAACACATCAGATGAGGGAAGACTGAGACTGATACCAGCTGTGAGAAACTGCAGAAGAGCTCTGTGAGTATTCATTCATTCATCACAGAAGACACACATCAGTCTGCAATGAAGATCAGTTTAGATCAGGGGTCTCAAACTCAGTTTACCCGAGGGTCGTTGAAGGCAGAGTCTGGGTGACGCTGGGCTGCGTCAGGTTTTCGATAAGAAATTGATTATATTTTTAATTTATAATTTGTTTATTTTTTCATTTTATTTTGTTAAAAAAATAATAAAGAGATTTGAGAAGATTTAAATTTTTTGACACAAAATAAGATTAACAAAATATAAAAAATTAACAAGAAAATAATTCAATTAGTAATAAATTGTGATAATAGTATTAATTCGATTTATTGTTATCTGCTGTGTTGTTGTTAAAAAAGCAGCACTGTGTTGTTGTCATTTGTTTTCACTACTTTTACATATAGAAATATATGTAATGTTCATTGTGTGAGGCAATGAAAATACAATGCAGGTAGAGCGATGCAAATGACCCACAAATAACGGTGCGATTCTGTAATTAGTCTGGTTATCGAGGACTCTTATTGCTAATGGACAGGTGTCGATATGTGACTGCAGATGACTACATTAGGCTGCATTGGGTTCCTTACTTTTCTTTTATCATTGTATGCATCAGTTTGATTTATTTTGTCTGAGAGAGAGAGAGAGAGAGAGAGAGAACTCACATTAAGTCTCTAAGTGCCATTTCAGTTCACTTCCAAGTGAAAAATTGACTCACTTTGTCTAATCTTCAAGAAGAGCCCACAGTTAGCTTCTCTGTCATGTTCTGTAGCTGACTTGACTCGCGTTGCTTCTGTATCCCGCTATCCAGATCTACGGAGGCAGTTCCAGCATCTCCAGTTCTCTTTTGATCAGCCTCATTATCAGATTTACTCGTGGTTTTAAAGAAATGAAAATAAGCTTGATTGCCTCTTTGCTATTTTAAAAATACTGATATTATTTAAGTAGGCCACTATGCATTATTAATCTTAGCTGCTCACTGCGTGCGAAACAATAACCACCAAATATGAAAATATTGTTCAGGACCAATAGTTAAACGTGCCTTTTGCTTTAACTTGCTCATGGTGACTACCATCATGCGTGTGCGAACACACAATCAGCCTTCGCATACACATTCTCTCTCTCTCTCTCTCTCTCTCTCTCTCACACACACACACACACACACGCAGGTATTCACTGCACACAATTTACTGCTGAATCAATTAAAATAAATAGCGGAAAGCAAAACACGAAATCTGACATCTCCCGAAACAAGATCCGGCTTAAATTAAGCACTTATTTATACATTTAGCTGTGTATAATGTACCGCTGGGCAGCAACATAAAAAAAACTTTTTTTTAAAGTGTTGTGAATAAAGTGCGTTGAGACAAATGTCCGCGTGTGCCCAATAGAAACGAGGCAGACAGCCAGGCACTGAAGAAAACACTCCATGGCAACGATGCTGTAACTTTCACTGAGAAATGTTTCTCTGCCTGCGTCCAGCCGATGTCCCGCCCCTGAGAGCCATATACCCCACCGTGATTGGTAGGTTCGTTCAGCTCTGCACACAACACTGTAAAGTGCCATCCATATTAACCACGCGGCCCGCACTGACATTAAACTTTTAAAGTAAGGCGGGGGCCACAAACTATCGTCTGCGAGTTTGAGACCCCTGGTTTAGATCAAATCACTGTCCTGCATTAACAGATTCATACAAACACTGTTTATTTCTCATGTGAATATTGAAACAGACAGAAGAAGTTGAAAGCACTGTCAACAGACAGTAAAAGGACAGCTTTTATGCTTAAATGACAAAATAGGACTCAATGGCAGCTGTCACGAATACTTTTTTAAATTTATTTTTTTATTATTAAACATTGATTCTGTGATTCTGACATCTCTCACTTGTTCACTAGTCTCTATGTAGTTTGCATCAGTTAAGTGCACTATAGTGGCAAGTGATTAAATTCATTTTATAATGTAAAATATTAAGCCTACTCAGTTAAGTTATTACTATATATTTTTCCCCATTGTTTCTTTTAACACTCTGCTGATTTTGAGCATAAATTGTTCCTTGTTGTGCTCTCTACACAGACTACAGTGCTGTAATCTCACTGTTCAGTCCTGTGAGAGTTTGTCTTCAGCTCTACAATCCTCAAACTGTGTCCTGAGAGAGCTGGACCTGAGTAACAATGACCTGCAGGATTCAGGAGTGAAGCTTCTCTCTGATGGACTGAAGAGACCAAACTGCAAACTGGAGATACTGAGGTCTGAGTTTAAGCACCTGATTGGTTATTTCATTTCATTTATTTTGTTACATCAGATGAATTACTAAAAATGGTGACGCAGTGGCGCAGAAGTTAGTGCTGTTGCCTCAAAGCAAGAAGGTCGCTGGTTCGAGCCTCGGCTGGGTCAGTTGGCGTTTCTGTGTGGAGTTTGCATGTTCTCCCTGCATTCGTGTGGGTTTCCTCCGGGTGCTCTGGTTTACCCCACAGTCCAAAGACATGAGGTACAGGTGAATTGGGTAAGCTAAATTGTCCGTATTGTATGAGTGTGTATGGATGTTTCCCAGTGAAGGGTTGCAGCTGGCAGGGCATCCGCTGCATAAAAACATATGCTGGATAAGTTGGTGGTTCATTCCGCTGTGGTGACCCCAGATTAATAAAGGGACTAAGCCGAAAAGAAAATGAATGAATGAATGAACTACCACACTTGATGCAATTTGTGTTCTTTTCTTCTTTTTCAGAATTGTTACATGTAAACTCACTGCTAAGTCTTGTCAGAGTTTGTCTTCAGCTCTACAATCCTCAAACTGTGTCCTGAGAGAGCTGGAGCTGAGTAACAATGACCTGCAGGATTCAGGAGTGAAGCTTCTCTCTGATGGAATGAAGAGTCCAAACTGTAAACTGGAGACACTGAGGTAAAAAAAAAAAAAAAAAAAAAAATATATATATATATATATATATATATATATATATATATATAGGCAAGGCAAGGCAAGGCAAGGCAAGGCAAGTTTATTTATATAGCACATTTCATACACAGTGGCAATTCAAAGTGCTTTACATAAACAGGAATAAAAGAAACAATTATACGAGAAATAAAAACAAACAGAATAGAAATAAAATAAAATAAAAGCTGATAAAATGTGTTATAAAAGAGTTAAAAAGAAGAGAAAAACATAGTAGTTCGATCTGTCGGACATAGCACAGTGCTCATTCAGTAAAGGCACAGCTAAACAGATGTGTTTTCAGTCTTGATTTGAATGTGCCTAATGTTGGAGCACATCTGATCATTTCTGGAAGCTGATTCCAGCAGCGAGGGGCGTAGTAGCTGAAAGCCGATTCACCCTGCTTTGACTGAACTCTTGGGATTTCTAATCTATTTGATCCTAAAGATCTGAGTGATCTGTTAGGTTTGTATTCAGTGAGCATATCTGTAATGTATTGAGGTCCTAGGCCATTTAGCGACTTATAGACCAGTAATAATACTTTAAAATCTATTCTAAATGTGACTGGGAGCCAGTGTAAGGACCTGAGGACAGGTGTGATGTGCTCTGATTTCCTGGTTCTGGTCAGAATTCTGGCCGCAGCGTTCTGGATGAGCTGCAACTGTCTGACTGTCTTTTTGGGAAGGCCAGTGAGGAGGCCATTACAGTAATCCACCCTGCTGCTGATAAAAGCATGAACAAGTTTCTCTAAGTCTTCACTGGAAACAAAGCATCTAATTCTTGCAATGTTTTTGAGATGATAGTATGCTGATTTACTAACTGCTTTGACATGACTATTGAAACTCAGATCTGACTCCAGAGTCACACCAAGATTCTTGACCTTATTTTTTGTTGTTTGACCCTTAGAGCCAAGGTACGCATTCACCTTGAGAACCTCATCTCTGTTCCCAAACGCAATCACTTCAGTTTTCTCTTTGTTTAACTGAAGAAAGTTTTGGCACATCCAATTGTTAATTTCATCAATGCATTGGCAGAGGGTGTCAATGGGGCTGTAGTCATTAGGCAGTAAGGCTAGGTAGATCTGAGTGTCATCAGCATAGCTGTGGTAGGAGATTTGGTTCTTTCTCATTATTTGGCTCAGAGGGAGCATATAAAGGTTGAACAGGAGTGGTGCCAGAATCGAGCCTTGTGGGACTCCACATGTCATGGGTGTCCACCCTGACCTATGGTCACCTATACTGACATAGTATCCTCTCCCTTCAAGGTAAGATCTGAACCATTTGAGGACCGTCCCAGACAGCCCAACCCAGTTTTCCAGCCTATCCAGAAGTATGCTGTGATCGACAGTGTCAAATGCAGCACTGAGATCAAGCAGTACCAGCACTGTTAGTTTGCCTGAATCTGTATTTAGGCGGATGTCATTGATTATCTTTATAAGGGCGCTCTCTGTACTGTGATGTGGTCTGAAACCAGATTGAAAATTGTCCAAACACCCCTTGAAGTTTAAGAACTTGTTAACCTGGTTAAAAACAACTTTTTCAATGATTTTGCCAATGAAAGGGAGATTTGAGATGGGCCTGTAATTGCTCAATATGGTGTTATCTAGGTTGCTCTTCTTCAAGAGGGGTTTAACAACTGCAGTTTTAAGTGAGTTAGGAAAAATCCCCGAGAGAAGTGAAGCATTTACCACTTTTAGAAGATCCTTTTCTAAGCAGGTCAACACCGTTTTAAAGAATGATGTGGGGAGCGTGTCAAGACTGCAGGTTGATGTTTTCATAATTTGCACGATCTCTTCTAAGATTTTGCCATTAATTGCCATGAAATCGAACATAATGTCTGATTTCTTAAGTTGTGGTTGAGCTAGTCTGACGTCGACACAATTTGGCTGATTGGATGAGCTGATTGCCTTTCTGATATTATTGATCTTGTCAGTAAAGAAATGAGCAAACTCATTACATTTGCTTTCAGAGAGTAGCTCACTGGGAATCCGACTGGGGGGGGTTGTGAGTTTCTCTATCGTTGCAAAGAGTTTACGAGCATTGTTTACGTTGCTGTTTATAAGGCTTGAAAAGAAAGTCTGCCTAGCAGTTTTTAGTTCCATATTAAAAGCACGAAGACTGTCTTTATAGATATTATAATGGATTACTATATATAATATATATACTATATATTTATTTATATATATGTGTGTGTGTGTGTGTGTGTGTGTGTGTGTGTATATATATGTGTGTGTATATGTGTGTGTGTTTATTCAGTATGAGTGAGTATTAAATGAAGTAAAATATGAGAAAATACTTTTTAAGGGCAACTGTTTTTACATAATATAATATTGTTCTTAAATAACTGTGAAGCTTCTGCTCAAAATAATTCAGTTAAATTCAAGGTTATTTGTTTAGAGCTTTTAACAATAATTTTTTTTAAAGGAGCTTTACAAATTGTGCTTTTCAAAAAGTTATTAGTTACCATAACTATTAGTTACTAATAACTTTAACTAATTAACTAGTAACTAATAGCTTTTAACAGTTGATGTTATTATATATAAACATAGTTAACTTGCAGTTATAGAGTATATAGATGATGTCTGTGTGTACATGTACAATGAGGTGTATTTTTGTATTACGTGTGTGTGTTGTCCTCGAAGTCTTCGATGGTTGGCATCATCTTTTCACAGGTCATGGATCTCATTAAGTGGCACTGCACAAGGCCTCGAGACAGGTATCCCCAGGTGGAAATAGAGAACAAAGGAAATAATTAGCATAGTTGCTTTTCATAATGTTTTTGAACAAGAGATATATGTCAAAGTGAAAATGAAGTGCTATAAATTAAAAAAAGGTGCTATATAAACAAACATATAAAACATTTATTTATAACAAAGTGTTTGGTGGATTAAGATTGGAAGAGTGTCTTACAGGTAATTTGTCAATACCACTCACTTGCATGGAGCACACTCATGTATCCTACAGTTATGTGATGCTTTGTGTGTATGCTTAACTAAAAAGAAAGATCTTTACTCTTGTTTTAAACTGAAAGTATGTCTGAGCCTCGGACATCATCAGGTAGGCTATTCCAAAGTTTAGGATCCATATATTAGAAGTTTCAACTTCCTTTTGTAGACTTCTTTGGGATTTTTGGAGCATGTCTAAAAAGAGCTGTTTTGACTGAAAAGTTGTTATTTTGAACAAAATAAAAGTTATTTTTGAGTTTGTTTGTTCAGTTCGAAATGGCTCCCCCAAAAGTTCACTCTGGCTCCTAAACACCTTTAAGCTGCCACTGGTCTGTGGTGATTATGCAATAAGTAGATATATTCTGGAGCTCTGCCTTCTCTGACTTGCAATTCAATTATAAATTATTGATACACAAAATTAAGATACAAATCATATCAAATGAAATCTGTTCCAATAATAAGAATTTTCCAATAAGAATGTGTGAAGTGGTCAAAATTGTGACCACTTCATAAATTTCCTTTTATTATTTTTGTGTTGTAGTGTCGTGCCTTTTATGATGTTCACATTCAACAAGTTAAATAACAAATACAAAAGTAATATTTAAACAAAATAAAAGTCCATCTTCAAAAAATGGCAACAACATTGTTCTTCTCTCTCAGCTGCCATCATTGATGTTTATACATTGTGACATATTTACAGCTCCACATACTGCAACGCAGGGCTATATGTGTTGGAAATTAGTATACCATCACTCAGCATTTTCCAACTTCTTTTTGCCCTCTAAGAAAAAAGAATGAAATAGAATTTTGAATTATGCACCGACCTCAATTTCCTTCAGCTTATTCCCTGCTTTATCAGGGGTTGCCACAGTGGAATGAACCACTAATCACTCTGAGATGTTTTATGCAGAATGCCCTTTCAGCCACAACACAACGCTGACAGTACAGCTGACAGTATAGTTTGTTAGTAGTATTGGTTTGTTTTCATCTTGTATATTTCTGCAGTACAGTCTACAGCCCTCCTCAGCATAGTGGTTAAAGCGATGAATTTTATGTTATTATAGTTGAGTTGTAACCTCATGTAGATCGATAAGGGTGGATTACTTGGCTATGGCAAGCCCTGTATAGTAGGGATTAAGCCAAAGCAAGGTTGTATATTCTAATTTTTACCCACAATCTCTTTCTCAGATTTCACTTTCCGCAGCATGTGACGTCAAGTTTCCCCTACCTTATTATACCTAAAACACAGATTGCCATAAAAACGGAAAGAGTTAAGTGTCAATAGCTCAGTTTTGTCATTTTAAATGCAAATCTTTATGTATTTATTACAACTGGAAAAAATACATCATAACCTGTCTTAGTTGTTTTCTTAAAGGGCACATGGTTTACCCCTTTTTTAAGATTTAATGTTAATATTATGGTTGTTGCAACCCAGGCTCATTCCGAGAACGTAGTCCCGGGGACGTTTCTGGAGACCGCGAAATACGTCCCGGGAGGTACGTATTTGTGCAGTTTTTGTTTTCGCGAGTCCGCGAGAGGCCGCTGTGCGCGATTTTTAAACCCGCTAGAGGCCGCTGTCGAACGACCTTCCGCCCGTCTGCCTGTCTTCATGACGGAATGATTGACCGTGCGACCGGCCAATCGGCTGACCCACCCTCCTCCGTCCCCAAACCCAACCAACGACGGTTCACAAAAGCCGTCCAGAAAAAGAAAAGCCCTCGTCTGATTTTTACCACGTTTTCGGATTTTGACCACATTCTCACCCTGTGACGAACTTGTTCGCTTCATTTTTTGGATTTTGTTTTTGTTTTCTTACCTGATTTCTGGAACCGCTCTTCCCCGGACTCGAACCCGGTCGTCGTCGTGGTCAGCCCCTCTCTGCGCCTTGAGTCCGCCAGAGTACACGAAGAGCTAACCGGACAAACTGGCTGCAGCGGGAAAGCCCTCCACACGGAGGCGAGCGGCCGGCTGGCCGGCCGGCCGGCAAGCGCCGAAGGGAACGGCGTCACACCGCCCCGCAGCGTTCGCTTAAAAAAAAATGAAATGCAGCCGTACGTACCCCCGGCTACGTATTTCGCGGTCTCCAGAAACGTCCCCGGGACTACGGTCTCAGAATGAGCCTGGGTTGGGTTCTTCTGAGTGTGCAAAAAAAAAAAATGTCTGTTTCAGTTCAAAACAGAATTCAGATTGTTTTGCAGGCAAGTTCATTATTTTATTTCCAATGGAGGACACGCACGTGAGGCAACGCGCTCGCACTTTCCAGCTGCACCTGGTTAAGATGACAGTGAGCTTTTGTGATCGCGAGAAATGCAAATGGCTGAAGTTTAAGGTAGACGCAATGAAAAGTACACGTTTGCAAACCTACCTACAAACAATAATTTCGATTAGAGCGTTCATGTGGTGAATGTTGATCTTATGTTGAGCCCAATGAGCCTTACATCTAAAAATAGAGCAAGGGTGTTCCTTTAGTGATATCGCTTTGACTCACGCTGAAAATGGCTGACGTGAAAAAACAAACTGAAGATATGGTGATACGCGCTTGTCAATCAATATTGGTGGGCGGGGAAAACGCACTCCTACGTCAAGTTGCGGTCGATCTGAAAACCGCTCCAATTGGTCCACCATTTTTATGTTGTTAAATTGAAAAAAAGGAAGGGTTTGTTTATATCACCCCAATATGACTGTCTATACACTATACCTACACACATGTCTGTCCAAACAGCTTGAAAAGTAGATTTTTCACCATAGGTGCCCTTTAACAACTTGGCATTGTGACATTACCAAGACACCAAAAATTGTCATAAATCTGTCAAAAACATGTTTATCAAGAGGTCATTATAATGTGTCATGAATTTTATAACAGCATTATTATAATTTCATTCATGTCTTTACAAATATATAATGTTATTACACATTTATTTGAATTTTAATGACAAATTCCGTTTGTTCCACTCAAAAGAAGTGATCAAAATTATATTCATGACACATTTCTAGTTGCCTGATGACAATTATGTTTATGGCATAAATATTGAGTTATTTTGGCTTAATAAAGTCACATTGTCATAACACAGACATAACTGAGCTAATGACTCTTAATGACAGTTGTCATAACCATTCATAAAATCTCATCCATCATGACAAATCATGACGTGATTAAAAAAGGTGTCATGACAGTCTTTTGAATGTCCCTTCAAATAAAGTGTGACTATTTTTTCTTCTGTGACTGAAACTAGAGCAAGTATCAGCTACTGAACAGGTGACTGTTAGTGATGTTGGTCTGTCAATCTAATGTGATGTGGACCATTGCTGTGTTTGTAGATTGTCTGGCTGTATGGTGACAGAGGAAGGCTGTCGTTTTCTGTCTTCAGCTCTGAGTTCAAACCCCTCACACCTGAGAGAGCTGGATCTGAGCTACAATCATCCAGGAGATTCAGGAGTCAAGCTGCTCTCTGAACAACTGGAGGATCCAAACTACACACTGGACAAACTCAAGTATGTGGAGCATATTTATGTTTTTGTTTATGTAATTTATTCTTAGAGGCAGATAGAGGATTAACGGGTGTATATTTTTGGATTCTGAAGACAGTTAATGTTTAGTTCACTTCCAGAAAAAAAAATCCTTATAACTTACTCGCTCTCTTATCATCCAAGATGGTAAAGAATTCAGAGTAAGTTACAGCTTCTGCAAAGACACAATCTTCCCTCTGCTTCAGCACTGTGGGAACCGCCAGTAGCAGAAGGTCAGCAGACCTCAGAGACCTAGATAAATCCTGCAGTTGAATAAAATCAGAAAGGCAGGTTTGGGCTAGACCATTTAAGAATTCATAAGCAAGGTCTAAAATGTTAAAAATAATTCAAAAATGGACTGGAAGCCAATATATTTTCGTTTATGTTGGGGGTTAAAGAAGACCTCCAGTATTTTTCGCTTATTGCAAATAAGTGAAGTCTAGTTAAGACAAACAAATGAGCATTACAGTAGTCTAATAGAGATTAACTAAAACATATATAAGCAGGGGTGCACAGAACTGGTATGCAGGTGTGCATGTGTGATATAAAAAAATGTGGACCACGTATGGCAATAAAAAATTGCTTATGCATACCAGATTTAATTAATTTAGATGTGATTCAAATGGCACAGGACATAGTACATAGGCTGATACAACTTTGCCATGCTTGTGGTTTGGAGGAAGAATGTAGAATAAAGTTGGTCTATGTGTGGGGCCGACTCTGGAACAGTTCATATTGCAACAAATTACTGTAGAAAGCCGCTATTAATCATGTATGAGCTGGTTTAATAACTTGCTTTTCTGACATTCATTTGAATGGTGGTCAGATGAACTGAATTGAGCCAAAGCAGCAGCTGATCGTACATTTGTAAATCATCTCAAAATCAGTGGAGCAACATGTTAAATATATAGAGGTGCTGATAAGGAAACAAAGACACTAAGGTGGACAGAAAAAGACTTGTGTCCCCACTTAGTTGTGGGGAAAACTGGATAAATTTGAGCTTTTGTCAGCTGATTTCATCTTCCAGGTTTAAAATAATTTTTCGGGCAAGATCAAAATTGGTGACGTAGAGCACAACTGCAAGTGCAAAGATGACGCGTCGGTTTCTCATTATTATTCATAGCTGAGTTTTCTTATCTTATGAGAAGAACCTGCTTCTTAATAATTCATGACTGCGTGTGCTTTCTGAAGGCAAGACACAGACCTGCCACTTCCAAGCTGTGAGATCCTATGTTAATGACTGGGTGAGTCCGCGTCCATGGACCCACAGCACGCAGTATTTAGCCATTCATGAAGGATTGTATGTGTTTGTTTCCATGATCCATGGGGTTTGTTGCATGTTTTTCCCCACAATCCTGTCAGGGCCAATACAGCAAAGCTGTGTGTGTGTGTGCAGCAAGCATTTTTGTCGGGAAGAATGAGCAGTACGAGTATGGCAGAGAATGGCAGACTTTGTCCTTTATCAGTGGAGTTTGTTCACATTTAGACACATCGCCATGCTGCTGTGTTCACCTAAATCCTCCAGATTACCAGCAGGGCTAATGGTTAAAATAGACAGGGCAAGAGACCTGCTGCACTGAGTCTGCATTCAGACCCGGGGATTGAGGGAAAACTCCACATTTATAGTGTTTATTTGAACACGATTATCTTTATAATTATATAAATTGTGGTTGTGTGTATATGAAATTACAAATGACAAATGTAGCAGGGCATTAAATGACTGTCTATTTCTTTGCATTTTAACTTTGTAAACTATAAAATCATGCGTCCCCACACGGTTTGTGTCTCATTTTGTGGGCCAACTGACAACAGTTGTTCGCTCCCCTCCTTCTCCCCTGCTCTGCTGGCCACGCCCACTCCTGCTTCTGATCGCGGAGCTCCACGCCCATTATCATGCATCTTTTGAAAAAAATTTGAGGTAGACTTGAACCAAAAGTGGGGGGTGTCATGGCCTTTTAAAACTATTATGTTTAGAAATGTGTTAAAAAATATTCTCTTCGTTAAACAGAAATTGGGGAAAAATAAACAGGGGGGCTAATAATTCTGACATATACATATATATTTATATATATATATATATATATATATATTCACAGTTTCAGAGTCTCTTTTGGTCACTGTCTCTTAGGGTGACATTAACAATCTAGTGGATGTAAATTGTAGATTTTCTGCAGTCACTGAAGAAACAGCCAAACCTTCTGTGGTTGTTTGTTTGTATACACCTGACAATTTTTTTGTCAACTTGATCTGGAGTAGCTAAATGGTATGTCCTGTATGATACATATTTCTTTACCAATTTTTCACAGTGCGAGTATGTCTTCATTTTCTTTATAGTCCTCCTCATTGTCACTTATAACATTAATTCTTCTGTATTTGACAATTACAGAAGCTAATCTGGTCTTTGAGTTCCTTGAGTCATGCACACGTGTTAATAAGAAATTTAAACTCGCTGCCAACAAAGCAGCTTGAAGATCTGACTGAATGTGAATTTGTGTGTGTTTACAGACTGGATCATGGAGGAGAGAAGATGATTACAGCAGGACCACGCAAATGTACGTCTACACACACACACGCACACGCACACACACACAGAGAAAGATTTAGTGAGTGTTGTGTAATAAATGTGTCTCGTCTTGTGCTCAGGGGCCTGTTTTCTCACACTGGATCTAAACACAGCAAATGCTGAGCTCATTCTGTCTGAGGACAACAGAAAGGTGACAAAAGTGGAAGAGAAACAGTCGTATCCTGATCATCCAGACAGATTTGAGGATCATCCTCAGGTGTTGTGCAGAGAGAGTGTGTGTGGACGCTGTTACTGGGAGATTGACTGGAGTGGAGATTTAGTATCTATATCAGTGTCATATAAGAGCATCAGGAGGAAGGGGTACAGTGAAGAGTGTTGGTTTGGACGTAATGCTCAGTCCTGGAGTTTGAGTTTCTCTCCCTCCAGTTGCTCATTCAGACACAATAACACACAGACTCGTGTCGCAGTAAAGTCAATCAGCAGTAGAATAGGAGTGTTTGTGGATCAGAGTGCAGGAACTCTGAGCTTCTACAATATCTATAAAGACACAATGAGCCTCATTTACTCAGTCCAGACCACATTCACCCAGACACTCTATCCTGGGTTTTGTGTTTATTCTGGTTCATCAGTGAAATTCTGCACTAAAAAGCACTGCTGGAGAACCTTTAGATGAAGAAAACATAGACAACAGCTCTCACACACAAGTTGGTAAAGCTAATGCTAACAATGTTACGCATCTAAATGATGCAGCAAGTTTGACAAAAGTTCTGGAGGAGATAAGGGACTTTCGCAAAGACACAAAACAACTAATCAGAAGATATCGAAGGTGGAAAAGCAACAAAACGTAAAACATGTGATGAGCAAAATGTTATAAAAGTAATGAATCAACAAGAAAACCAAGAAGGCAGGGCACAACAGGAAAATGGAAGGATTTGTAATGTTACCAAGGGGGCATCAATGACAGTTTATGGAGAGGTTTTTACAAGACTTGTTGTGAATTTGAAGAAGAGACAAAAAACCAGGAGAAATTTTTGGGTATTTTCAAAGCAGAATTCTTTAATAAGAACTCGCCGGCGCTATAGCATTCATCGAAAAATCTCTGTACTATTGCAGCTCGCACTCAGTTAAATACACGATTTAGTGGGCAGTGCTTATTAGTAGAAACAGAAACTGACATTACAGTTTTAGTAAAGAAATCTTGTTTTCAGTACCTTGCCTGAAAGTATCACCCAGCCATTTGTTTGGCAAAGTCTCAGCCGGGCCTGGAACTGACAATATGCATTTCTTTGGAGAAACTGTATTTGACAAAGAGGCAGTGCCTGGCACTTCTTATTTGCATTACATTGGATAAATGATACTGTCCCTTGCACACAGGATGTCAAACCTGCTCCATCAGGTTTGACATCCTTTTTTAAAAAGGATGACAGGTTTTTAAAAAATTGGTAATCTTTCAGTGACTTGCTGGAGATTCCTCCCACCATGGATTTTAGTATCAATAGATATAATCTGGTGACTGCCCCAAAACCACCTGGTAATAGGGAAGAAAGGCTGCGGTCAATAATAATAAAACTACACCACTACAAAAATTAAACAAGCAACTTTACTGAGGCTAAATGAGTACTAAAACAGAAGCAGATAAGCTTCCCAATGCTGTTCCCAGCTAAACTTTTGGTGTTCTATGATGACAGGACACAATTGTACCAGACAGCAGAGGAGGCAACTTCAGATATGAAAGACAGGGGACTTCCCATCATACCTAAAGATAGCCTCGCTGAACAGCTGTCCCATACCGCTTAGCTTAATTCAGGGTCATTGGTTAGAGACCCCAGCCTTGGAGTCATACTTTATTTGTTATTGTGCTCTACATATTTTCTAGTTCTTATTTGTTTAGGAAGTAAATCGTGTAAGTTTTCTATAGCCACATTTATAAACATACAGTTGAAGTCAGAATTAATAAACCACCTGAATTATTAGCCCCCGTTTATTTTTTTTCCCAATTTCTGTTGAACGGAGAGAAGATTTTTTTCAACACATTTCTAGATATTATTCAAGACACTTCTATACACAGCTTAAAGTGACATTTAAAGGCTTGACAAGGTTAATTAGGTTAACTAGGCAGGTTAGGGTAATTAGGCAAGTTATAGTATAACGATGGTTTGTTCTGTAGACTATAGAGAAAAAAAATATAGCTTAAAGGGGCTAATAATTTTGACCTTAAAATGCTTTTTAAAAAATTTTAAACTGCTTTTATTCTAGCCGAAATAAAACAAATAATACTTTCTCCAGAAGAAAAAATATTATCAGACATACTGTGAAAATTTCCTTGCTCTTTTAAACATCATTTGGGAAATATTAAAAACAAGGGGGAAAAAAATCAAAGGGGGGGCTAATAATTCTGACCTCAACTGTAGTTTTTTCAGAAAATCATGACCATAGACTGTAAAAGATATGGACGTAGTATCCGTGACATCATCCATAGGTTTCTGAAGAGCGCAATTTAAGCTACAAATAGGTGTGGCCAACTGTCACCACTTTATTTACTCATCATCGCACCAACCGGTGGTGACCAAAAAAGAGCAAAGAGGCAGAGAATCAGTGGAGCTACAGACACCTGCTAGAATTTTGCTTAGACAGGCTTTTCTTTAAGAGAAATGCTTAATACTTCATTACCTGCGACTTGTTCTTTTTCTAACCACATGTGCTTGGTTGTGTACTATATCAATAAAGTGTTTAGACTTTTAAAAACACTGCTGTAATATTTTGGACCACTTGTTTTTATGACATTTTTCTACAGTAGGAAAACGCTAATTACTTCCAAATACTTCAAATATAGTCTGTGCTAGTAAATGCAAAGCTATTTATGAAATCCAGGCATAAAACTGTATAGCTGCTTTTCCACTATCATGCCAAACCGTTCTTTATGCTGAACCGTTCCATTCCGTGCCAAACCAGGTCAGTCAGCACGGATACGGTTTCACTTTCCACTGTGTTACTGCAACAGAGCTCATTGGAACTTTAAACAAAAATGCGTTAGTAGTTGCCTTGATAACTTAATAATGTAAACAGTGCCAAGATGGATGATGATCCTGCATTTTTAATATTTTGAGTGTTTTTTTTTATCTTATATTCACTTTGTTTAATAAAAGAAAAAAACGACACAATTCCTGACGCAAAAAATAAAATAAACAGAAGACGACAATGACAACGGGTATACCAACAAACGCTGAGAAGATATGAGTACAGACAAACAAGGTAAAAATCGTTTCTAAAACACTTAAAATAATAATGTAAGAGCTATAATGTTATATTCGGCAAGATATAAGATTGTAATAATTGATGCACTAAAATAAAAGTTTTATTTAGGTCTTATTTAGTTGAGTATTTTGCTTTAGAATAATGTTGCACTAACATCTAAAAACATTCATTTGCATTTGTTTATATGTAAGCGCTATTATTTGTGCTTAACATTTGTGAAGTAACATCCAAGGCCTATAGATGGCAGCAATGGACTATTGTTAGGCCTAATGTTAACTTAAAGCGCTTTGTTATGAGAATGAACCATGAACTTATTATAGTAAATGTATTAATTACTAAACAATGTATTAAACAAGTAACATTTCCATGGTGTTTGTAGCCAGTCTTAATTTGTGATTGACTTTTTCAATACTTTTTTGTATATTTGTTTTTATTACCTTTTTTAAATGCATTTATTAATATTAATAATATGAATATTATTATCAGTAAAATGATGGTTTATTTTTTGAAGGAATCAGCGGTTCCATTCAAAATGAACAAACAACGAGCAGTAGTTTTCAGATGCAACTTAGCTTGGTTACTTCATGAACTGCAACAATGTAATACATTTAATAGACATAGTCTATTAACAAAATTAACAAAAATGTAACAAAACAACAATAACAGCCTAAAAAAGGAAAAAATATGTGCATATTGCTACTGAATGACATTACATTCAATTCTTAGTGTGCTTCACTCTTTATTCTTTAGGCAATTACTATATTGAACAAAATGATTTTTTTGTTAACAATGTGATGTTTTAAATAGAAATATGTACGTAACTTTCAGTGGAATACATTAATGAATTAAGATATATCTGATTTCAAGATTCTTAAAATATCTATATTGTGCAGTGTAATGCTGACTGCTGATTATACTGATGTAAATATGATTAGCAGTTGCTAATATATGCACTTTGATGTTTTCACCCAGGTGTTAAGCATGCCCACCCACAGTATGGACCCACAACCGGGGAAATGACTGGTGGGAAATGTGTTCCACAGTTTTCAGATCAGCAATGGGTTGAAAACATTTGCATGTGCAAGACCACATTTGATTACTTTTGTGTAAAATTACACCCTGTCCTGGAAAAAGAAGACACAACCTTCCGTCTCTGTGTCCCTCACTCTAAAAGGGTAGCCATTGCCCTCTGGAAATTGGCTATGAATTCCGAGTACAGGACAATTTAGCATCTTTTTGGAGTGGGTATAACAACGGTATGGCGTAATCTTGCTGGCTGAACCAATCCCTCTTCCCTCTGCCGAGAAACTTTCAGAAATGGCAGCGTATTTTGAAAGATGGGGGGTGCCACAGTGTGTGGATGCAATTGATGGTTCACACATACCAATAATCGCAGCAAGGGAACACCACAATAATTATGTGAATCGCAAGGGTTGGAACTCAATTATCTTACAGGCTGGTGTGGACGGAAAGGGGCAGTTCTGGAATATTTGTGTTGGTCGCTCAGAGAGCCTACATGATGCCCGTGTGCTTAGACTTTCCAAATTGTGGGATCTGTTCAACACACAGACATTTTTACCAGCACACACAAGACAAATAGGAGGAGAGAATCTAAGCCATTACCTTATTGGGGATGCTGCTTATCCTGCTCAGCCATGGCTAGTGAAACCTTTAACAGATAGAGGAAGACTTATGGAACAACAAGATCTGTTGTTGACTGCGATTTGGATTTGGCCAGAGAGATGGTGGCGGCTTGTTACATTCTCCATAACCTGTGTGAGCAACATAATGAAGTTTGCAGATTGGAATGGATGAATGGCTCTGATATGCCGCAAAACCAACAGCGTTCTACACCTCTTCCAGAGCGGGAAAGAGTTGTCCCTGCAGCAGATATTCTGCGTGATGGTCTGTTGAGATACTGTGGGGTCTGTGAGACACTGCCAAAATGTATGAAAAACAAAACTAATGCATTGTAAATAATAATAATAATAATAATACAAGAAAAAAACAATATTAAAGATATGAAAATACAAAAAATCAGACTATTGAAGAAAAAAAAAGTGTTCAGCACAATGGTGTACAATTTCCATTAAAAATTATAACAGAAACAATCAAATTGTCAGTGTGTATTTTAATCAGATTTGCGAATATCACTTAAATAGTAACATTTTATATTTAGTCTACATCTAGTTAATTTATATTTATTATTAGGATTATTATTATTATTAATTTTGTTGTTGTTAATAATATTAGTATTATTATTGTTGTTACGTAGGATTACTTTTTTCTTAATAGCCTACTGTAAATTGCAACCATTAATGATTTATATATGAGATTGCATGTTAGCTAAGTGGTTTTATGTTTTGTAATAGAATATGGAATATTCTCAGGAATATTTGTAGGAAATGGAGTACAAGTTTTAATCAGCTCATTTGAGGCTATTGTTTCTTGCTCAGACTTACCTGATTTCTTTTTGTTAATCACTCGTATATAAAGAAACTGTTGAAGCAAGTGTTGAAAAGAAATTATTTTGTTCCTGTCCGTTGTTGTTTATTTAAACAGGACATTTTTATGGTTTTGTTCATTTTAAACAGGATAAAGTGTCCAAACGCAGAGAAAAACTATATGTAATAAGTTATGACTAGTTAGTGGAACTAAAACATGTAGTAGTAATGAATACTTTTTACTTGAAGGGCACCTATTTTACCCCCTTTTCAAGGTTTAAGATAAGTCTTTTATGTCTGTACAGTTTCAGCTCAAAACACCCATCAGATTATTTGTTATACCTTTTAGAATGTTGAGATTTTCTGCTTTAAACACTTAGTGGATTAAAAACTGTTTTTAATTGTCTTAAAATGTTTAGAGTAAAGGTTTTCATCAACTCCAAATATGTGTGTCTGTGTATGTGAGAAAGTGGAAAACGAGGGAGAAATGTATCAATAAGTCATGACTGCAACAGTGAGTGGCATAAAAGTTTAAAAAAACTTTTATTTTGGCGTGGCGTGTGACGTCATAATCGTGCGCCGGTCCCGCGCTGTGATTCAACTGGAGAAAGGTTTGTTTTAAAGTTTTTTCACTTGTAAACCGATTGATTAAAGTTTCAGGTTTTTTCATTCAGTGCTAAATAATGTACCTGCTGTTGACGATATTATTTTAACCCTTTATACAACACATAACCCTATATACTCACTATTGTTTGAATAAAGATAGGATACACTTTTTGTCCCCAAGAGGACATTTGTCTTGTGCAAAAAAGTGCTACATGTTGCTGTAAGCAGACAATAAAGTAAATAAAACAAACAAAACAATTAAGAACATATCTGAATAAAGTTTGAATAAAGTAAATGTGTGTAATAACTGTTTTAATGAAGGTTTAATTTATTAAACAGCATAATGTCATTGCATCCTAAGTATACTTCACTAAATAAGAAATGGAGTACTAGTTTTCATCAGGTCATTTGTGGCTATTGTTTCTTGCTCTGACTTACTCTGTTACCTGATTTCTTTTTATTAACTCTGATATAAAGAAACTGTTGAAGCAAGTGTTGAAGAGAAGTTATTTTGTTTCTGTTCATTGTTTTATTTATTTTAAACAGGATAAAGTGTCCAATCGCAGAGGAAAAACTCCTGCTGAAGCGACTGATCTCCACACTGTTATAAAGATGGTGTTTATTAAAGAGGAGAGTGAAGATGTGAAGATTGAAGAAACATTCACAGTCAAACATGAAGATCTGCAGGAACAAACAGGTTGGTTTTCATTCTCAAAGACCAACTCAGTCATTTGATCCTCATTCAGATATATTTTAATAATAAGAATACTAAATTAAATCCATCTTGCAGCCCTGAGTGTGCTGCCTAGTTCTCCTAAATTCACATAAGCACTCATTGAAAGACAGGAATGAGTTTCTTTCGTCACTTGTTCTCATGTCTTTTGTCATTCATTTTATGTATTATTAGTGTCCCATTTTCTCTACCTTCTTAAGGTTATTGCTTTTCTTGTTCTCCTACTGTTTGTAAAGCATCCTTGAGCACTGTCGCTATATAAAATAAATAAAAACAATAAATTATAAAAGTTTAATTGAGCTGACGATATTTGACCTACAGTACTCTCATAGAAGATATCTGCTATTACAGTGATAGTGTTGGCTTAGTACTTTCCAATTGCATATGTCACGTTGATTACAATTCCCTTTTTTCCATCAACTTCTTTATGGGTTTAAACTTGTTTTTAGTAGTTGTTACTAGTTCTCACAGATAGTATCTGAGCTAGAATTACATCATTATTATTATAACTAATTACCAGGGCTATTGTGTTTAAACAGGGTTTCTGCGGGGTCTTAAAAAGTCTTAAATTTACTGAAATATTGTGTTGTAGGTCTTAAATCTTTTTTAAACAAGTCTTCATTTTCCTTTGTTCATGTTTTGCTACCCAATCTGGCCAAAACCCATACAATCACCAACAATCCATCTCAACAAAACTTTCAACTTTTAATTTAAAAAGGTCATTTTAACTCTATTTATCATAATGGTTTAATTATTTTCCTTACAATAACATTTGTTTAAACGTGCTCCATGTATTTACTGCTGAGGGCATCGCCCTGGACAGATTGTTGCGCATAGATTTAGTTTATTATAGTTTTTTAAAACTTTTAAAACATTTGTTCATTTTTTTTACATTTTAAAGTAAGTTTATGTTGGAAAAAAGTGTGTGGATACTAATAAATCTTGTTTTTACACTATTTAATTTTTTATTTAATCTAAAATACTGTATTTTTTATATTCATTTATTATTGTATTATTAAATGTAATTTTATATTTTTAAATATAATTACATAATATATAATATAATTATATATAGGGAAAATAAAAGTCTTCCATCTGGGGCATTTGAAAAATTCCCTAGCCTTTAGCCCTTTATGGGTCTAAAATTTTAACCCTGGTTTAAAGTATGTCAAAAGCGTGGATGTCGCCAATTTTAAATATGCTGAATGAAATGGACACTAAAAGAATTAATTATTATAAAACATTGTACTGTAATCTAAACTATATGATGTTGCTGTGGGACGACGTGAGACAAAACGAACAAATTATAGTGGAACAATAACGTTTAGCATTGCACTGACTACAACTGGCCAACAAACTAGTCTAAATGACTTTTGCTGCTTAAGAAATGGATTACAGCATGCTGATAAGATGCAAACATTTGAGTGTAAAGTTCGTCAGTATTGACCATATTCTTCATGTACCAGCAGGCGCCGCCATTGGAATCTTTTTGCTAGAGACTTTTTTTAGAGAATGAATTTTTAGATCCTAAAAACAGTGTTATGCTGCTTAGACATGGGATGATACCTGTTTTTAAGGTATGCCGCAGTTTGGAAAAGTCAAGGTTTTAAAACTACCAATATTTTCTGCTGTGCTGTCCCTACGGTATATGTAAGGGTTTTTATGTTATGTTATAATTTTTTTAGGATAACAGTATCTCCAGCAGAAAAGATCTCCAATGCTGTTTTCAATTGTAAAGAAATCTGCGTTTATGAAACTAATGAAGACAGCAGAAGTCAGTGATTCATTTGAATGATTTAGTCTGACATGTTTACTGCTCCAAAATACTTTCAAAGTTTCTCAAAAGAATTTTTTTTTGTTCAAAGGAGAAAAGAGTTTGTTTTTTACCCAGACAATTAAAAAGAATATATTTTAGAGCAGTAATCACAATACAGTAAAACTGTGATATTTTTATTCAAGGTTATCATACCATCAGAATCTTATACTGGCCCATGCCTAATGCTGCTTGATGTTACAAAGTCATATTTTCTAATTTTATTATTTTTCTATGTATGTATAGTCATGAACACACTTGTTTGTAGAGCAAGTAGTGTGACCGTTTTCTGCTGTTTATTATTCCTGGTCATTTCTCCAATAGGCAACTAAATTGGAGGTTCTAAAACAATAGTATATGAGATCAGGTTACTACTATGACATTAATTACAATTGTGGTTGTTTGTAATTGTATTCTGGTTATCCTGAGAGCTGATGCTGAGTAGTCTTAGGGTTTTTCACACTTCAAATGGTTAACTCTGGGTCATTCTAATCCTGGATGAACAGAATCCTGTGTTATCTGTAATCACGTTCCACACTGCTCAGCCCAGAGGGCTGTTCCATAAACCAAGCTTACAGAAAATGCCAGGCTTATTTTGGTAAATCAGGTTTATTAATGGCAGATTTGGTTTCATAAATTAAATTTACAATAGTTCAAACTCAGTTACTTTGCCAACTTTTGCTGGGAAACTAGCCTGGTCCAGGGCAGGTTAACTCTCAGGCTAAGTCTTAAGTTCACGCTTAGTCAAAGTAATTGTAACGTTCACCTGCTGTAATTTGATGCCATTTTAATTCATTTTATAGTCACTTAATAGTAAATGTGTATATATACACAAAACATCTTTAATACATATAATACGATAATACACTTAAATTCAAATAAGTTATTGCAAACAAAACAAATACAAACTACAACATTTTAACTACATTTTTATGTTCTTTCTCCTGATTATAAAAAATATATATTTAATATTTTCCCCCAACATATTCATTTGGGTGTAATAGTATTTGGACTGTAATTTTTTTTGTGTGTGTTAGATTAGTTCAAATTTTGCTTTGTTAGTTAATTCATTCATTTTCCTTCAGCTCAGTCTCTTTATTTATCAGATGTCACCACAGCTGAATGAACCACCAACTTATCCAGCATATGTTTTAAACAGCGGATGTTCTTCCAGCTGCAACCCAGTACTGGGAAACATTTGCATAAGTTATATACAATAATGCAAACTCACTAATATGAATTATGCGTACTTGCTATGAACATGCAGGATTTCTCTCAATCGGGTCTTCCAAGCAAGTTAAAAATGTTGAGTGGAGGATACACATGAGGGAACACAACACGAGTAATCTAGAGCGAGTGCATTTGATAGTTTGCATTTGAAGCCACAGGCACAAAAAGAGCTTGGTCTTCCTCTGACCCCCAAAATGAAATATTCTGCAAGGTATATGATCTGATTTTGAGTTGAAACCTCAGACACATTCTGGGAAAACTAAAGACTTACTTTACATCTTTTAAATAAAGTTCATAAATATAAATATAAATAAAAGCCTCACCATTTACTCTTCCTCGTGTGGTTTTAAATCTTTGAGTTTCTTGATTCTGCTGAACACAAAAGAAGATATTGTGAAAAAAACGCTGCCTTACTTTGTGTTCCAGAAGAAAGGAAATGTTTAAAACCACATGACGGAGAGTAAATGGTAAGGTCATTTTAATTTTTGGGTAAAAACATCCATTTCATGCTTGTTCCTTTGTGCCTTCATACTAAAGTTCACTTTTTCTTTTTTTTTAAGACCTGATGATGCTGAAAGAAGAGACTCATCAATGGAATAAAATGGAAGAGAAACAACAAGAAATAACAACTGATGAAAAACCCACACTGACTGAAAAGACTTCATCACACGGAAGTCCTCAGAAATCCAAATCTGAGTGTAATTTCAGCAGTGAACAGTGTAGAAAGAGTTTCATTCAAAAGCCAAACATTGATGTTCTCATGAGAGTTCACATTAGGGAGAAACCTTACACTTGCGAACAGTGTGGAAAGAGTTTTGGTCAAAAAAAAAGCTTTATAACCCACATGAGAATTCACACTGGAGAGAGGCCGTACACATGCCAAGAGTGTGGACAAAGCTTCTATCATGCAGGAAACTTTGCCGCGCACAGGAGAATTCACACTGAAGATAGGCCGTACACATGCCAACAGTGTGGAAAGAGTTTTAAGCAAAGTGGCAACCTTAAAGTTCACATGAGAACTCACAATGGAGGAAAAATATTTACTTGCACACAGTGTGGGAAAAGTTTAGCTCGAAAACAAGAGCTTGACACCCACATGAGGATTCACACTGGAGAGAAACCTTACACATGCACAGAGTGTGGTAAAAGTTTCACATGTAATAGCGCACTCAATAACCACATGAAAACTCACACCGGAGAGAAGCCGTTTCCATGTGTTCAGTGTGGAAAGAGCTTCACAACCAAAGCTAGCCTCATGAACCACTTGGATGGTCACTGGAACCATAGTGTTCATATGTGATCAGTGTGGAAAGAGTCTCACACGCAAAGACACCATTAAGCAACACATGAAGACTCACTCAGGAGAGGATCGTTTTAGATGCAGTGAGTGTGGAAAGGGCTTTAAACAGAAAATAAGCCTCAGTAATCACCTGAAACTTCACAATGGAGAGCAGAGTCCTCAACATTGAGATCTTGTCCACATAAACACGGGTATATTCAAAATGGTTTTTTCATTTTGCATGTAGTTTTTCTGCTTTTTAATATAGTTTGACTGTTCATTCATGTGAAGTTTATTTATATACTACTTTTGAGAGGATCACATGCTTATGATTGTTCACGGCTGGTCCTGCATTAGCTAACACATGATTCACCAATCAGATGATTCCTAACTCACTAAAATAATCAGAGATTCTTACCTCAGTTATCTTCGTCTTGAGGAATCCCCCCACTCCCCCTCCTTTCTAGATTTGGCGACACGGTAGCCCAGTCGTTAGCACTGTTGCCTCAAAGCAAGAATGTCACAAGTTAAAGTCCCCACTGAACCAGTTGACATCTGTCTGGAGTTTTGCTCATTCACTTTGTGCTCACGTGGGTTTCCCCCAGGTTCCTCCCACAATCCAAAAACACACGACCTAGGTAAATTGAACATTCTAAATTGGCACCCTAGTCGAGGTCTTAGTAAGCCATATATCTCCCTTTAGCCATCCCTAAATCTGTCGTTAGAACAGAAACAAGTCGTGGGTGTTCATCGAGATCTCCCTGAGTTCAAACTCCCCTCTCGCCCTGTTTACATAAGGGAGCCCAGGGCTCGAGGATCCAATGAGCTTAGAGCTCTCTTGCGGAACAAGTGTGAACTCTTGAGTACTTATCAAGTTACTGAAAATGAAACCCTTTGAACACCTGAAGATTTTAAACTCAATTATTGAAAAGGGGTGAAGATTTTGACAACTGTTTCATAGTGTAGTTCAGGGATCAGATCAGATTGTAGTGTAGATCAGAGTTGCTACCTGGCTGCAAGAATGTAATATAACTCTGTATGTTGATAGATTGTGTGGCTTGTTTCTTATGCAAACAAGTATCTACATCTGAAAAGGTGTGAATCAAATGGCCTACAGGAACTCAAGAGTTGTGACCCAACCAAAGCAGTTGGGTAATCTCCGGGGGTTTACATACTTTCTTATAAAGTAGTGTCTCACAGACAGTTCTTTTGGTTAAGTTACTTGAAGATGGACGTGTTAACATCACTGCTGAAGAACTGCACCATTCTTTGTCTTCAATAAAGTCAAGAGTAAGAAATTTGGTCAGCTTACTTATTTTCTGTATTAGTCATCTAAAACACTGACAAGCCACCCAAGAATGGTTAAGCCAAATACAGCAAAATCTGACAATGTGTTTGAACTTTATTATGAACCGATATCCCTATTTGTGCTCATTGCACACACTGTAAAAACTGCAGGGTTCCACACAAATCTTTCATGTTGTCACAACACAAATTAACTTAACACTTAACAAATTTATGTGGATTGAACATAAAAAAATTGTTGTCTCAATGAAATCTCAAGAATTGTTTAATTAAAAATAAAATTAATTAATTAATTAATTAATTAATCATTTTAATTAAGTAGTTTGAACAAGTAAAAAAAAATTAGGTAACACTTTAATGGATACTGTCTATGTTAATACATGCTTTATTAACTCAACTTCATGCAGTTTTGTGACCTAAAGTGAGGACTATTTATGCTTTATAAATTCCTTATGAATGACAATTAAAGGCTCAGAATCAAATCAACAATAATCTTTGCAATCTTATCAAAAAAGTAAAATTAAGGTTTAAACATTGCTGGATAACAGGAGTGTCAAAATACGAAATAAATTGGATAAAACAAGGACAGCATAATAATTTAACAATATAATAGGATGCAATATTTAAACTGCAGTAATTTTATTTTATTACTTTTTATTTTTTTTATACAGTTTCATTTATGTATATTAAAACGAATGGATATGAATAAAGTCATTTATGTTTTTTTTTTTTTTCCTGTTTAGAGTTTAACTGAGCTTTTAATGATCATTTATAAGGGATTTATGAAGCATGAATAGTCCTCACTTTAGTTTGGGTCACAAAACTGGATGAAGTTGAGTAATAAAGCATTTATTAACATGCAAATTAACTATTAGTATATGCCTGAATAATAAGATATATAAATGTTAATTTTAATTGTTTATTAATCATTAACTAACTCATTCTGAATTATCTTAAATAACCACCAACTATGCTTAAATAACTGGTTTGTAAATAATGCAATACTTAATTTAGTAATAAAAAATAAATCGTTAACAAAGTATGAAAGTACAGCTATTTAGCACATTATAAATGTGGTTGTATGTCAAGAATAGCTCACTTGTAGCTGCAGTAATAAACTGCTTACTAACATTTATTAATGTAGAGTTAATGCTTAACAGATAATGAATTCACTATTCGCTAATGCTTAACAAATGGTTCATATTCTGTAGTTATTATAAAGTGTTACTGGATTTATTTACAAAACAAGGAGTTTGTTCAGAAGATGACTTTTTTTGTTAGAGAACATAACAGTTAAACTAGATAAGTGTGATAAGGATATGTGCGAGAGTGAGATTACAGATTCAGAAATTGAATTAGCAATTGATCAAATGAGAAAGGTTTTTAAAGCAGTTATGTGTCCAATTTTAAATGAAATATATCAAGATATTTTTAATAAGGGAAATCTAACAAACAATATGAAAAAAGGTATGG
Organism: Danio aesculapii; assembly: GCF_903798145.1. NCBI lineage: Eukaryota > Metazoa > Chordata > Actinopteri > Cypriniformes > Danionidae > Danio > Danio aesculapii. The sequence goes on along the minus strand of NC_079438.1, from coordinate 11,651,779 downwards.
TGAAAATAATATATAAAAGGAAAGGAGACAAGGGAGATTTAAGGAATTATAGACCATTTAGTATGTTAAACACAGATTACAAAATTTTTGCAAAAATTTTAGCAAACCGTTTGAAACTGGTAGTATAAAATATACAACAAACCAAGAATATGCTGAATTTAAGAAATATATAACTGATGTCATAAACAATATAAGAGACACAATTTGGGACATGAATAAGGAACAGGAAACAGGATATATTATAAGTGTAGACTTAGAAAAAGCTTTCGATAGAGTCGAACACAAATATTTGATACATGTAATGAGAGTTTTGGTTTTGGGGAGAGTTTTAAAGTGGATAAAATGTTTATATACAGATATCACAAGCTGTATACAATTAAATGGATTTTTAACTGAAGATTTTAAAATAACAAGATCTATCAGACAAGGTTGTCCAATGTCAGCATTAATGTACACACTGGTTTCTGAAGCATTAGGATTGGCAATTAATAACGAAAAGCAAATAAGAGGAATATGTATAAAAGGAAAAGAAGTAGAACAAAAATTATTTCAATACGGCGATGATACCACTTTAATATGAAGTGAAGTTTAATTTTAAACTAATTTCGAGAGGAGCATGTGCTCATGATTGACCCAGCTGGTCCACATTAGCTAATCATGATCCTCCAATCAAAGAATTCCAAGTCACTATATATATCCTCATTTTCTCGCTACAACTTTCTTCGTCTGGAAGAAACCCCCCTCCTTCCCTTCTTCCACCTTTATCCAGAATGGGCGACACGGTGGCCCAGTGACTAGCACTGTTGCCTCACAGCAAGAATACCAATGGCGTTCGGTCTTCACTGGGCCATCTGGTATTTCTGTGCGGAGTTTGCATTTTCTCCCCGTGTCCGCGTGGGTTTCCCCCGGGTTCCCCGGTTTCCTCCCACCATTCAAATGTGCTCTATATTATAGATAAAATAAGCCTCAATCTTTTTTTCTAATGTCTTACTCTCAGGAAGTTCACCTTGGCCTCAGCAGCAGGGGAGTTTCAGATCGACCTGAGCTCAATCTCCCCTCGCCCTGTGAAAAGAGGGAGCCCTGGGCTTGAGGATCCCTTGAGCTCAGGGCTCTCTGCCGGGACAGCACGCCAAACAAGCTAAGTATAAATCGTGAGCTAAGTGTGAAGCAGAAGGTATTTTAAACAGATATTGTAAAGAAACAGGAGCAAAAATTAATAAAGATAAAACAAAATACATGAGAATTGAAAAAAACCAATGCTTTAGCAGAAAGAATACAATATAAAGAAGAGACAAGCAATATGAAAATTTAAGGTATAAAATTAATGTGGGAAGAAGTTTTAACAGGAATGGAAAAAAGACTAAATTTCTGGAAATTAAGGTTTGTTTTAAAGGGGAAAGTGTTTGTGACAAATTCATTGTTTTTATCAAAAATGTGGTATGTGTTGGGATCTGTGAGTTTGCCTATGTGCGTGTAAAAAAAATAATAAAAGAGATTGTTTTAAATTTCTTATGGGAAGCGAAACCTAAAATAGCGTATGATACTTTAATTGGTAAAGTAAAGGAAGGAGGTTTGGGATTATTAGATCCATTAAAGGGCACATAGGTTAGCCCTTTTTTCATATTTAATATAAATCTTTAGTGTCCCCAGAATGTGTCTGTAAAGTTTCAGCTCAAAACACCCATCAGATTATTTATTAGAGCTGTTTGAAGTGTCTATATTATAGTTGGAAAAAAGGTTTTGCTGTTTTTTTGTACTGGCCCTTTAAGGCTAATCCTCCCCGCCCACCATTCCCACGTGCCTGTCAGCAATCGCCGCCCTCGGCTGCCTCAGGAAGCAGATCTCACATAACGTGTGTGAGAAATACTACAGTAAGAACTTTAACAATCAGTATTTGATGCATTTTTTTGTGGATTTGCAACAATGAGTCACACACGATGTCATTACAAAGTTCACGCACACACACAGCAAGGACACAAACCTATAGTGCACACACATACACACACACGCACAAACGTAGTGCTGACATACACACACACACACACACATAGCTCAGAGGCGGACACACACACACACACACACACACAGAGCTCAGACACGAAGACACACACACACACACACACACACACACACAGCTCAGACACGAAGACACACACGCACACACATAGCTCACGCGGACACACACACACAGCTCAGACACGAAGACACACACAGAGAGAGAGAGAGAGCACGAGTGCGCGTTAAGCTTTGCACTCGTTTTGCACGCATGTGACATGATACTGGTAATATCCACTGCTGTATGGATATCTCTTATATTAATGTATATTAATAACCGGGATTGAAGCGTCTTCCTTTATAATTGTTCTGACACCACGGCTGTGCTGATTAAGTGCATCTGAAGTGAATCGCTGTAATTCATTACACACATGCTAAACATGTTTTAAAACATTTTAAACTTGTGAAACTCACTCTTGATCACGTTTGATGATGATTGATGATCCTAGCGAATTGAACACACCTTTTATTCCCGGCTGCTTTGCGCTCGTCCTGTCTTGATTATATGATTATACACGTGACTACCGGACATGTTATTGCGCGCAGCAGTTAATCAATATTGGTGGGCGGGGGGACCGCTCTCCTACGTGAAGTTGCGATCGATCTGAAAACAGCTCCAATTGGTCCACCGTTTTTATGTTGTTAAATTTGGAAAAAAAAGCACTGGGTGTGTTTATTTCACCCCAATATGACAGTTTATACACTACACTTACACACATTTCTGTCCAAATAGCTTGAAAAGTACATTTTTCACCATAGGTGCCCTTTAACTACAATGTAAAGCATGAGAATAAAAACTGTAAATAAATATTGGAAACAAGGAAAAACATGTGTGGAAAGATGTGATGGGTTATTTTTTAAATAAATGTGGGGAAATAGAGGAATATGCATTATGGATGAAACTTAAACAGAATATAATTAATGGGACTCCAGAGTTTTATAAAGAAGTTGTAAAAGCATGGGGAGATTTTAGAAAGCACATTGATTGTACATTGAGTAAAGAAGAGATTTTAAAGCAACCGCTGTTTTTAAATGAATACATAAAAAAAGGAAATAATACAATTTTTTATAAGAAATATTATTATGCCGGAATAAAGCAAATTAAAGATATCTTATATGAAGTGATACCTGGTTTTGTACAGGTGCAGTAATAATAGATGCAATAGTAGAAAACCATAATGATGAAAGTAAAATAGTTCTAGAAAGTTAATTTAAAAAAAATGAAAGAAATAATACCAAAAGAATGGAAAGAAATTATAGAGAATTAATTGGAAAAAAAACAGCGACGAAGGAATGGTAATTAGACTGCTCGGCCATCCTGACATGCATGTGCGGCTGGAGCTGTCTTGTAGGAGCCACACCTCAGCACCGTGAAATGGAAGCTGGCATTTCACAGCTTGCCCAGCCCCAGCAGTCTGCCTTGTTGGCGCAGTAGGCAGTGCGTCAGTCTCATAATCTGAAGGTTGTGAGTTTGAGCCTCACACGGGGCAAGGTGGAACCTTTTGGCACACGGGAGCGCTTAGGTGACCGAGCGGCGTTCTTTATTCCCTTCCGTGCGGTTTATGTTTCCCCTGGGCAAAAAAGGCTACAGCTCCTCTGGAGGGCATGTGGCGTGACGTTCCAAGAACATCTCCTGAGTCTGAAGCAATGATGGCAAGATGCTCCCATTCCTGTCACGTTATCGCTTGACGTTCGACGTTGATCCGTGAAATGTCATGACTTGACGTTGTACGAAGATTTGACGAAACGCCCTGTGAATCCCATTGCTTTAAAACTCAACAGCATCCCAAGTCATTCCAATACATGGCAGTCCAAAGCAATTCTTTTGATCCCTTTTGGTGCACTTGCATTAAAGCCCGTGTCCATTGTTTTGCCAGAGAGTTAAAGACTTAAGCCTGAGCGCACAGCCAAAGATGAGGTTTGCCAGAAGTGGGATTTGAACCCACGCCTCCAGGAGAGACTGCGACCTGAACGCAGCGCCTTAGACCGCTCGGCCATCCTGACATGCACTTTTAATCGGAGCTGTCTCCTAGGAGCCACATTGCAGCACCATGACATGGAAGCTGGTGTTTCACAGCTTGCCCAACTCTACCACTCTGCCTCGTTGGCGCAGTAGGCAGTGCGTCAGTCTCATAATCTCAAGGTCGTGAGTTCACGCCTCTCACGGGGCAAGGTGGTACCTTTTGACACACGGGAGGTGACCGGGCGGCGTTCTTTATTCCCTTCCGTGTGGTTTATGGTTTCCCCTGGGCAAAAAAGGCTACAGCTCCTCTGGAGGGCACGCGGCGTGACATTCCAAGAACATCTCCTGAGTCTGAAGCAATGATGGCAAGATGCTCCCATTCCTGTCACGTTATCGCTTGACGTTCGATGTGGATCCGTCAAATGTCATGACTTGACGTTGTACGAGATTTAACGAAACGCCCTGTGAATCCCTTTGCTTTAAAAATCAACAGCATCCCAAGTCATTCCACTACATGGCAGTCCAAAACAATTCTTTTGATCCCTTTTGGTGCACTTGCATTAAAGCACACATCCATTGTTTTGTTCACATGCTTTTCCGAGTTGCAGTGGACAATGCCTTGATGTTGCGCAAACGCCTCAAAACTTGCAGTCTAACGTGCCCATTAAGACTGCCAGAGAGTTAAAGGCTAGGTTTATCAGAAGTGGGATTTAAACCCACACCTCCAGGAGAAACTGCGACCTGAACGCAGAGCCCTAGATTGCTGGGCCATCCTGACATGCATGTGCGGCTGGAGCTGTCTTGTAGGAGCCACACCTCAGCACCGTGAAATGGAAGCTGGCATTTCACAGCTTGCCCAGCTCCAGCAGTCCACCTTGTTGGTGCAGTAGGCAGCGCGTCAGTCTCATAATCTGAAAGTTGTGAGTTTAAGCCTCACACGAGGCTGGGTGATTCCTTTTGGCACACAAGCGCGCATAGGTCACCAGGCGGCGTTCTTCATTCCCTTCCGTGCCGATTATGCTTCCTGGGGGCAAAAAAAGGCTATTGAGTCCTCTGGAGGGCATGTGACGTGACGTTCCAAGAACATCTCCTGAGTCTGAAGAAATGATGGCAAGATGCTCCCATTCCTGTCACGTTATCGCTTGACGTTTGACGTAGATCCGTCAAATGTCATGACTTGACGTTGTACAAGGATTTGACGAAAAGCCCTGCCAATCCCATTGCCTTAAAAATCAACAGCATCTCAGGAAAATCTACTACATGGCAGTCCAAGACAATTATTTTGATTCCCTTTTGGTGCACTTGCATTAAAGCCTGTGTAAATTGTTTTGCCAGAGAGTTAAAGACTTCAGCCTGAACGCACAGCCAAAGATGAGGTTTGTCAGAAGTGGGATTCGAACCCATGCCTCCAGGGGAGACTGCAACCTGAACGCAACGCCTTAGACCGCTCGGCCATCCTGACATACACTCTTGGTCGGAGCTCCCAGGAGCCACATTCCAGCACCATGACATGGAAGCTGGCGTTTTACAGCTTGCCCAACTCTACCAGTCTGCCTCGTTGGGGCAGTAGGTAGCGCGTCAGTCTCATAATCTGAAGGTCGTGAGTTTGAACCTCACACGGGGCAAGGTGGTACCTTTTGGCACACGGGAGACGACCGGGCGGCGCTTAGGTGACCGGGCGGCGTTCTTTATTCCCTTCCGTGTGGTTTTTGGTTTCCCCTGGGCTAAAAAGGCTACAGCCTCTCTGGAGGGCATGCGGCGTGACGTTCCAAGAACATCTCCTGAGTCTGAATAAATGATGGCAAGATGCTCCCATTCCTGTCATGTTATCGCTTGACGTTCGACCTGGATCCGTCAAATGTCATGACTTGACATTGTACGAAGATTTGACAAAACGCCCTGTGAATCCCATTGCTTTAAAAATCAACAGCATCCCAAGTCATTCCACCACATGGGAGTCCAAGACAATTCTTTTGATCCCCTTTCGGTGCACTTGCATTAAAGCCCACGTCCATTGTTTTGTTCACAAGCTTTTCCGAGTTGCTGTGGACAATGCCTTGATGTTGCGCAAACACCTCAAAACCTGCAGTCTAAAGTGCCCATTAAGGCTGCCAGAGAGTTAAAGACTAGGTTTGTCAGAAGTGGGATTTAAACCCACACCTCCAGGAGAAACTGCAACCTGAACGCAGAGCCCTAGACTGCTCGGCCATCCTGACATGCATGTGCGGCTGGAGCTGTCTTGTAGGAGCCACACCTCAGCACCGTGAAATGGAAGCTGGCGTTTCTCAGCTTGCCCAGCTCCAGCAGTCAGCCTTGTTGGTGCAGTAGGCAGCGTGTCAGTCTCATAATCTGAAGGTTGTGAGTTTAAGCCTCACACGAGGCTGAGTGATTCCTTTTGGCACACAAGCGCGCATAGGTCACCAGGCGGCGTTCTTCATTCCCTTCCGTCCTGATTATGCTTCCCGGGGGCAAAAAAAGGCTATAGCTCCTCTGGAGGGCATGTGACGTGACATTCCAAGAACATCTCCTGAGTCTGAAGCAATGATGGCAAGATGCTCCCATTCCTGTCACGTTATCGCTTGACGTTTGACGTAGATCCGTCAAATGTCATGACTTGACGTTGTACGAGAATTTGACGAAAAGCCCTGCGAATCCCATTGCCTTAAAAATCAACAGGATCTCAGGACAATGGCAATGGCAGTGCAAGACAATTCTTTTGATTCTCTTTTGGTGCACTTGCAATAAAGCCCGTGTCCATTGTTTTGCCAGAGAGTTAAAGACTTCAGCCTGAGCGCACAGCCAAAGATGAGGTTTGTCAGAAGTGGGATTCGAACCCACGCCTCCAGGGGAGACTGCGACCTGAACGCAGCGCCTTAGACCGCTCGGCCATCCTGACATGCACTCTTGATCAGAGCTGTCTCCTAGGAGCCACATTGCAGCACCATGACATGGAAGCTGGTGTTTCACAGCTTGCCCAACTCTACCAGTCTCCCTCGTTGGCGCAGTAGGTAGCGCGTCAATCTCATAATCTGAAGATCGTGAGTTTGAGCCTCACACGGGGCAAGGTGGTAACTTTTGGCACACGGGAGGTGACCTGGCGGCGTTTAGGTGACCGAGCGGCACTTAGATGACCGGGCGGCATTCTTTATTCCCTTCCGTGCTGTTTATGTTTCCCCTGGGCAAAAGAGGCTACAGCCTCTCTGGAGGGCATGCGGCGTGACGTTCCAAGAACATCTCCTTAGTCTGAAGCAATGATGGCAAGATGCTCCCATTCTTGTCATGTTATCGATTGACGTTCGACGTGGATCCATCAAATGTCATGACTTGACGTTGTACGAGGATTTGACAAAACGCCCTGTGAATCCCTTTGCCTTAAAAATCAACAGCATCCCAAGTCATTCCACCACATGCCAGTCCAAGACAATTCTTTTAATCCCCTTTCGGTGCACTTGCATTAAAGCCCACGTCCATTGTTTTGTTCACAATCTTTTCCGAGTTGCTGTGGACAATGCCTTGACCAAATATAATGGTCTGGTTTATAATAAAGTAAGATTTAAATGGGATAGGCTTATAGTTATAAATGAATCCCATGTAAAACTGATTGGTCTTGAAATTCTAAATGAAAACCAGACAGTATGGACTAATGAAAGTAGCCTAAGCGTCTGGAGTTTGGAATTAGGAGTGGAATTAAGCAAATCAATAGGACATTGTTGGCAGAATTTGACAAATGCTAAACAATGGATAATAACTGACTCCATTTCTGCACCCAGAAATGACAAAATACTTAGAGGCCTACAAGGTAGCCGATTAAGTAAGGTGAGGTTATTATCAGAAACAGGCATTGACACATCAAGGCATCGCAGATTAACAAATTGGTTAATGGCGGGAGCTAAAGGACATGTGACTTATTGGCCTGATGGTTTGAACAGTACACACCTAATATTAGGTGTTTATAAGTCAAAACCAATAATTCCTTATGCAGAAATAGACTGGGTAACATGTAAACAACATCTAACCCAAGGAAAATATTGTGATAGTGAAAGAGATTGCATTCATAAATTGGGGATGAAACCTTTTGGCTCTAGTGGGGCTAAATTTCTCATCAGAAAATATGGTGCATTAAAGCCAAATTCATGGGCATCCTTTTTCCAACACAATATGGTAAAATACTGTACGGATCTGTCTAAAACAGAATACTAGTATTGTTATATATCGGGTCAGTCACTTTATGATCAAAATCTAATGGATCAATATGAAAGCGAAATATTTGACAAATGGCAAGCTTATGTCAGATATAAGGGCATTCGAGAAGAGAGGGTTTTAAATGAAACCTTTCAAACAATAAAATGTTTTATTAAAACCCATTGGCTTGACAATCAAGGAATACATCCATTGATGTAAGATAGCAGTCACGGTATACCTGAAGCATTAGCTAATAAAAGTGGAATAACAGAATTTATTAAGTCTATTCCGGAACAACAATATAGAATGGCTCTAGCTTTGTATGTATACAACTGGGACATGCTCTTGCGCGCAGAATATAAAAGTAGGCCTAGCCCGGTCCATATGAGATTGGTAGATAGCGTGCACGGCCTATGACATAATAAGTTTTATATTAAATTCAATTTTAGCCACAAACTCATGGGAGCTTATCAACATCAATTTAATAAACTGAGTTTTTTTTTTCATTTAAATTTTAGAAAGACTATTTTCACTAGAAATTTAGTTGATGTTTCCTATGAAAATCGAACCCAGGATTATTGGAAAGGTGGAGCTACCCTAAACATGGGTTTTAGTGGGTTTAAGTGGAATTTATATGAAGACAATGGATTGAACAACAGTGCAAGCCTAATAGGGGCTGAATTGCAAGAATGTGATCCAGATATGTTTAATAATTAAATATATGCCACCTTATGCCCGTCAAGGAGACAAAATAAAATTATTAAAGGGAGAGAATAGCTTTTGTTCCTGGGAAAACTATTCCATTATAACGGGAAAAATCAGGAATAATTGTGACAAAATTAACTGCTCCATCCTTTGGCATGCAATTTTTGTGTCAGTACTCCCTTTAGTGGCAAAATACGAGAACCAGGTTAGGAAACATTGTAGTGCAATTGGTATTGAAAATCTTCATGTTAAGAGGAAATTAACAGAATTAATTGATGATTACATAGAGGGGATGAGCATCGGTCCTAATTGGCACTTCATGCACAATTGGATCTCAGCTTTAGATATTGTCACAGAGGATGTTCCCATACTAGTTAAAATCAGAAAATACAGGTGTGATAATTAGGTTGGGTGCGGGAACAGCAGTTGAAACTGTTAAACAAACTGTCATAGGATGGTGGAAATGGATTAAGTTAATTTTGATCATTGCAGGCTGCATATTTGCAGTTGTGTTAATTGTATCTGTCTCCCTCAAGACGGCACAACTTTGTGGTGCTCTAGGGAATCTTTGCAGTCCATGCAGAGGAATAAATTACGGGCAGTTGAGGTCAGAGGTATCGAGGTGACGAGTAAAACACATGTTTGATACCTGTATAAGTGATTTTGGCAGCCCTTCTGCTCGCTCTGGATAAGTACAGTTCTTGGGGAGTAGGAAGGGTTGTACCAGTGATTCGCTCAGCAGTCCGAACTATTCGACGTAGTCTTTCGAGGTCATATTTAGCAGTTAAGCTAAACCAGACAGTTATTGATGTGCTGATGACTGATTTAATGATGGAGGTGTAGAACTGTTTCAGCAGCTCCTTTGCACTTGCATTAAAGCCCACGTCCATTGTTTTGTTCACATGCTTTTCCGAGTTGCTGTAGACAATGCCTTGATGTTGCGCAAATGCCTCAAAACTTGCAGTCTACAGTGCCCATTAAGATTGCCAGGGCCACTGCTACGCTTCGTAAACTGTGACGCAAAGAGATTAATGCGGCGCTTTGTCAGTGTTACTCTATCACTCGGACATGGCGCCGGAGAGTTTATTACTTGAGCCTGAACGCACAGCCAAAGATTAGGTTTGTCAGAGGTGGGACTCGAACCCATGCCTCCAGGGGAGACTGCGACCTTAATGCAGCGCCTTAGACCGCTCGGCCATCCTGACATGCCACATCGCAGCACCATGACATGGAAGCTGGTGTTTCACAGCTTGCCCAGCACCAGCAGTCCGCCTCGTTGGTGCAGTAGGCAGCGCGTCAGTCTCATAATCTCAAGGTCGTTAGTTCGAGTCTCACATGGGGCAAGGTCATATCTTTTGGCACACGGGAGCACTTAGGTGACCGGGCGGCGTACTTTATTACCTTCCGTGCCGTTTATGCTTCCCGGGGGCAAAAAAGGCTACAGCTCCTCTGGAGGGCATGCGGCGTGACGTTCCAAGAACATCTCCTGAGTCTGAAGCCATGATGGCAAGATGCTCCCATTCCTGTCACGTTATCGCTTGACGTTTGACGTGGATTCGTCAAATGTCATGACTTGACGTTGTAAGAGAATTAGCCGAAAAGCCCTGCGAATCCCATTGCCTTAAAATAAACGGCATCTCAGGACAGTCCACTACATGGCATACCAAGACAATTATTTTGATCCCGTTTCGGTGAACTTGCTTTAAAGCCCATGTCTATTGTTTTGAACACATGCTTTTCCGAGTTGCTGTGGATAATGCCTTGATATTGCGCAAACGCCTCAAACCTTGCAGTCTACAGTGCCCATTACCGCTGCCAGGGCCACTGCTAAGCTGCGTAAATTGTGGCGCAAAGAGATTGATGCGGCACTTTGTCACTGTTACTGTATCACTCGGACATGGCGCCAGAGGTTTAAATACTTGAGCCTGAGATCTCAGCTGTGCAACAGCCACGTCCTCACAGTGAGAGCATGTGCTGTCCGCGGGCACTGCATCGACATGCTGGACCCCCAGACCTGTGATGCGATACTCGTGCCCATCATCCGGAGATAGGAACCACCGCATCGAGAAACGCACATTCAGAACAGCGTCTTGAAAAAGACGCGTTGATTGACTGACACAGCTTTTTTTCTTCTCATTCTCACAAAGAGTCAAATGTCATGACTTGACGTTGTAAGAGAATTAGCCGAAAAGCCCTGCGAATTCCATTGCCTTAAAAATAAACGGCATCTCAGGACATTCCACTACATGGCATTCCAAGGCAATTCTTTTGATCCCCTTTCGATGCACTTGCATTAAAGCCCACGTCCATTGATTTGTTCACATGCTTTTCCGAGTTGCTGTAGACAATGCCTTGATGTTGCGCAAATGCCTCAAAACTTGCAGTCTACAGTGCCCATTAAGGTTGCCAGGGCCACTGCTATGCTTCGTAAACTGTGCCGCAAAGAGATTGATGCAGCGCTTTGTCAGTGTTACTCTATCACTCGGACATGGTGCCAGAGAGTTTATTACTTGAGATTGAATGCACAGCCAAAGAATAGGTTTGTCAGAAGTGGGATTTGAACCCACGCCTCCAGGGGAGACTGCGACCTTAACGCAGCGCCTTAGACCGCTCAGCCATCCTGACATGCACACTTAGCCGGAGCTGTCTACTAGGGGCCACATCGCAGCACCATGACATGGAAGCTGGTGTTCCACAGCTTGCCCAGCTCCAGCAGTCCGCCTCGTTGGCGCAGTAGGCAGCGCGTCAGTCTCATAATCTGAAGGTCGTGAGTTCGAGCCTCACACGGGGCAAGGTAGTATCTTTTGGCACACGGGAGCACTTAGGTGACCGGGCGGCGTACTTTATTATCTTCCGTGCCGTTTATGCTTCCCGGGGGCAAAAAAGGCTACAGCTCCTCTGCAGGGCATGCGGCGTGACGTTCCAAGAACATCTCCTGAGTCTGAAGCCATGATGGCAAGATGCTCCCATTCCTGTCACGTTATCGCTTGACGTTTGACGTGGATCCGTCAAATGTCATGACTTGACGTTGTAAGAGGATTAGCCGAAAAGCCCTGCGAATCCCATTGAATTAAAAATAAACGGCATCTCAGGACATTCCACTACATGGCATACCAAGACAATTCTTTTGATCCCGTTTCGGTGAACTTGCTTTAAAGCCCATGTCTATTGTCTTGAACACATGCTTTTCCAAATTGCTGTGGATAATGCCTTGATGTTGCGCAAACGCCTTAAACCTTGCAGTCTACAGTGCCCATTACCGCTGCCAGGGCCACTGCTAAGCTGCGTAAATTGTGGCGCAAAGAGATTGATGCGGCACTTTGTCACTGTTACTGTATCACTCGGACATGGCGCCAGAGGTTTAAATACTTGAGCCTGAGATCTCAGCTGTGCAACAGCCACGTCCTCACAGTGAGAGCATGAGCTGTCCGCGGGCACTGCATCGACATGCTGGACCCCCAGACCTGTGATGCGATACTCGTGCACATCATCCGGATAGGAACCACCGCATCAAGAAACGCACATTCAGAACAGCGTCTTGAAAAAGACTCGTTGATTGACTGACACAGCTTTTTTTCTTCTCATTCTCACAAAGAGTCAAATGTCATGACTTGACGTTGTAAGAGAATTAGCCGAAAAGCCCTGCGAATCCCATTGCCTTAAAAATAAACGGCACCTCAGGACATTCCACTACATGGCATTCCAAGGCAATTCTTTTGATCCCCTTTTGATGCACTTGCAATAAAGCCCACGTGCACTGTTTTGTTCACATGCTTTTCCGAGTTGCTGTAGACAATGCCTTGATGTTGCGCAAATGCCTCAAAACTTGCAGTCTACAGTGCCCATTAAGGTTGCCAGGGCCACTGCTACGCTTCGTAAACTGTGACGCAAAGAGATTAATGCGGTGCTTTGTCAGTGTTACTCTATCACTCGGACATGGCGCCAGAGAGTTTATTACTTAAGATTGAACGCACAGCCAAAGATTAGGTTTGTCAGAAGTGGGATTCGAACCCACGTCTCCAGGGGAGACTGCGACCTTAACGCAGCACCTTAGACCGCTCGGCCATCCTGACATGCACACTTAGCCGGAGCTGTCTCCTAGGAGCCACATCGCAGCACCATGACATGGAAGCTGGTGTTTCACAGCTTGCCCAGCTCCAGCAGTCCGCCTCGTTGGCGCAGTAGGCAGCGCGTCAGTCTCATAATCTGAAGGTCGTGAGTTCGAGCCTCACACGGGGCAAGGTCGTATCTTTTGGCACACGGGAGCACTTAGGTGACCGGGCGGCGTACTTTATTACCTTCCGTGCCGTTTATGCTTCCCGGGGGCAAAAAAGGCTACAGCTCCTCTGGGGGGCATGCGGCGTGACGTTCTAAGAACATCTCCTGAGTCTGAAGCCATGATGGCAAGATGCTCCCATTCCTGTCACGTAATCGCTTGACGTTTGACGTGGATCCGTCAAATGTCATGACTTGACGTTGTAAGAGGATTAGCCGAAAAGCCCTGCGAATCCCATTGAAATAAAAATAAACAACATCTCAGGACATTCCACTACATGGCATACCAAGACAATTCTTTTGATCCCGTTTCGGTGAACTTGCTTTAAAGCCCATGTCTATTGTTTTGAACACATGCTTTTCCGAGTTGCTGTGGATAATGCCTTGATGTTGTGCAAACGCCTTAAACCTTGCAGTCTACAGTGCCCATTACCCCTGCCAGGGCCACTGCTAAGCTGCGTAAATTGTGGCGCAAAGAGATTGATGCGGCACTTTGTCACTGTTACTGTATCACTCAGACATGGGGCCAGAGGTTTAAATACTTGAGCCTGAGATCTCAGCTGTGCAACAGCCACGTCCTCACAGTGAGAGCATGAGCTGTCCGCGGGCACTGCATCGACATGCTGGACCCCCAGACCTGTGATGCGATACTCGTGCACATCATCCGGAGATAGGAACCACCGCATCGAGAAACGCACATTCAGAACAGCGTCTTGAAAAAAACGCGTTGATTGACTGACACAGCTTTTTTTCTTCTCATTCTCACAAAGAGTCAAATGTCATGACTTGACGTTGTAAGAGAATTAGCCGAAAAGCCCTGCGAATCCCATTGCCTTAAAAATAAACGGCACCTCAGGACATTCCACTACATGGCATTCCAAGGCAATTCTTTTGATCCCCTTTCGATGCGCATGCAATAAAGCCCACGTGCACTGTTTTGTTCACATGCTTTTCCGAGTTGCTGTAGACAATGCCTTGATGTTGCGCAAATGCCTCAAAACTTGCAGTCTACAGTGCCCATTAAGGTTGCCAGGGCCACTGCTACGCTTCGTAAACTGTGACGCAAAGAGATTAATGCGGTGCTTTGTCAGTGTTACTCTATCACTCGGACATGGCGCCAGAGAGTTTATTACTTGAGCCTGAACGCACAGCCAAAGATTAGGTTTGTCAGAAGTGGGACTCGAACCCATGCCTCCAGGGGAGACTGCAACCTTAACGCAGCGCCTTAGACCGCTCGGCCATCCTGACATGCACACTTAGCCGGAGCTGTCTCCTAGGAGCCACATCGCAGCACCATGACATGGAAGCTGGTGTTTCACAGCTTGCCCAGCTCCAGCAGTCCGCCTCGTTGGTGCAGTAGGCAGCGCGTCAGTCTCATATTCTGAAGGTCGTGAGTTTGAGCCTCACATGGGGCAAGGTCGTATCTTTTGGCACACGGGAGCACTTAGGTGACCGGGCGGCGTACTTTATTACCTTCCGTGCTGTTTATGCTTCCCGGGGCAAAAAAGGCTACAGCTCCTCTGGAGGGCATGCGTCGTGACGTTCTAAGAAAATCTCCTGAGTCTGAAGCCATGATGGCAAGATGCTCCCATTCCTGTCACGTAATCGCTTGACGTTTGACGTGGATCCGTCAAATGTCATGACTTGACGTTGTAAGAGGATTAGCCGAAAAGCCCTGCGAATCCCATTGCCTTAAAAATAAACAACATTTTAGGACATTCCACTACATGGCATACCAAGACAATTCTTTTGATCCCGTTTCGGTGCACTTGTTTTAAAGCCCATGTCTATTGTTTTGAACACATGCTTTTCCAAATTGCTGTGGATAATGCCTTGATGTTGCGCAAACGCCTTAAACCTTGCAGTCTACAGTGCCCATTACCGCTGCCAGGGCCACTGCTAAGCTGCGTAAATTGTGGCGCAAAGAGATTGATGCGGCACTTTGTCACTGTTACTGTATCACTCGGACATTGCGCCAGAGGTTTAAATACTTGAGCCTGAGATCTCAGCTGTGCAACAGCCACGTCCTCACAGTGAGAGCATGAGCTGTCCGCGGGCACTGCATCGACATGCTGGACCCCCCAGACCTGTGATGCGATACTCGTGCACATCATCCGGAGATAGGAACCACCGCATCGAGAAACGCACATTCAGAACAGCGTCTTGAAAAAGACGCGTTGATTGACTGACACAGCTTTTTTTCTTCTCATTCTCACAAAGAGTCAAATGTCATGACTTGACGTTGTAAGAGAATTAGCCGAAAAGCCCTGCGAATCCCATTGCCTTAAAAATAAACGGCACCTCAGGACATTCCACTACATGGCATTCCAAGGCAATTCTTTTGATCCCCTTTCGATGCACTTGCAATAAAGCCCACGTGCACTGTTTTGTTCACATGCTTTTCCGAGTTGCTGTAGACAATGCCTTGATGTTGCGCAAATGCCTCAAAACTTGCAGTCTACAGTGCCCATTAAGGTTGCCAGGGCCACTGCTACGCTTCGTAAACTGTGACGCAAAGAGATTAATGCGGTGCTTTGTCAGTGTTACTCTATCACTCGGACATGGCGCCAGAGAGTTTATTACTTGAGATTGAACGCACAGCCAAAGATTAGGTTTGTCAGAAGTGGGATTCGAACCCACGTCTCCAGGGGAGACTGCGACCTTAACGCAGCGCCTTAGACCGCTCGGCCATCCTGACATGCACACTTAGCCGGAGCTGTCTCCTAGGAGCCACATTGCAGCACCATGACATGGAAGCTGGTGTTTCACAGCTTGCCCAGCTCCAGCAATCCGCCTCGTTGGCGCAGTAGGCAGCGCGTCAGTCTCATAATCTGAAGGTCGTGAGTTCGAGCCTCACACGGGCAAGGTCGTATCTTTTGGCACACGGGAGCACTTAGGTGACCGGGCGGCGTACTTTATTACCTTCCGTGCCGTTTATGCTTCCCGGGGGCAAAAAAGGCTACAGCTCCTCTGGAGGGCATGCGGCGTGACGTTCTAAGAACATCTCCTGAGTCTGAAGCCATGATGGCAAGATGCTCCCATTCCTGTCACGTAATCGCTTGACGTTTGACGTGGATCCGTCAAATGTCATGACTTGACGTTGTAAGAGGATTAGCCGAAAAGCCCTGCGAATCCCATTGAAATAAAAATAAACAACATCTCAGGACATTCCACTACATGGCATACCAAGACAATTCTTTTGATCCCGTTTCGGTGAACTTGCTTTAAAGCCCATGTCTATTGTTTTGAACACATGCTTTTCCGAGTTGCTGTGGATAATGCCTTGATGTTGTGCAAACGCCTTAAACCTTGCAGTCTACAGTGCCCATTACCCCTGCCAGGGCCACTGCTAAGCTGCGTAAATTGTGGCGCAAAGAGATTGATGCGGCACTTTGTCACTGTTACTGTATCACTCAGACATGGGGCCAGAGGTTTAAATACTTGAGCCTGAGATCTCAGCTGTGCAACAGCCACGTCCTCACAGTGAGAGCATGAGCTGTCCGCGGGCACTGCATCGACATGCTGGACCCCCAGACCTGTGATGCGATACTCGTGCACATCATCCGGAGATAGGAACCACCGCATCGAGAAACGCACATTCAGAACAGCGTCTTGAAAAAGACGCGTTGATTGACTGACACAGCTTTTTTTCTTCTCATTCTCACAAAGAGTCAAATGTCATGACTTGACGTTGTAAGAGAATTAGCCGAAAAGCCCTGCGAATCCCATTGCCTTAAAAATAAACGGCACCTCAGGACATTCCACTACATGGCATTCCAAGGCAATTCTTTTGATCCCCTTTCGATGCACTTGCAATAAAGCCCACGTGCACTGTTTTGTTCACATGCTTTTCCGAGTTGCTGTAGACAATGCCTTGATGTTGCGCAAATGCCTCAAAACTTGCAGTCTACAGTGCCCATTAAGGTTGCCAGGGCCACTGCTACGCTTCGTAAACTGTGACGCAAAGAGATTAATGCGGTGCTTTGTCAGTGTTACTCAATCACTCGGACATGGCGCCAGAGAGTTTATTACTTGAGATTGAACGCACAGCCAAAGATTAGGTTTGTCAGAAGTGGGATTCGAACCCACGCCTCCAGGGGAGACTGCGACCTTAACGCAGCGCCTTAGACCGCTCGGCCATCCTGACATGCACACTTTGCCGGAGCTGTCTCCTAGGAGCCACATCGCAGCACCATGACATGGAAGCTGGTGTTTCACAGCTTGCCCAGCTCCAGCAGTCCGCCTTGTTGGCGCAGTAGGCAGCGCGTCAGTCTCATAATCTGAAGGTCGTGAGTTCGAGCCTCACACGGGGCAAGGTCGTATCTTTTGGCACACGGGAGCACTTAGGTGACCGGGCGGCGTACTTTATTACCTTCCGTGCCGTTATGCTTCCCGGGGGCAAAAAAGGCTACAGCTCCTCTGGAGGGCATGCGGCGTGACGTTCTAAGACATCTCCTGAGTCTGAAGCCATGATGGCAAGATGCTCCCATTCCTGTCACGTAATCGCTTGACGTTTGACGTGGATCCGTCAAATGTCATGACTTGACGTTGTAAGAGGATTAGCCGAAAAGCCCTGCGAATCCCATTGAAATAAAAATAAACAACATCTCAGGACATTCCACTACATGGCATACCAAGACAATTCTTTTGATCCCGTTTCGGTGAACTTGCTTTAAAGCCCATGTCTATTGTTTTGAACACATGCTTTTCCGAGTTGCTGTGGATAATGCCTTGATGTTGTGCAAACGCCTTAAACCTTGCAGTCTACAGTGCCCATTACCCCTGCCAGGGCCACTGCTAAGCTGCGTAAATTGTGGCGCAAAGAGATTGATGCGGCACTTTGTCACTGTTACTGCATCACTCAGACATGGGGCCAGAGGTTTAAATACTTGAGCCTGAGATCTCAGCTGTGCAAAAGCCACGTCCTCACAGTGAGAGCATGAGCTGTCCGCGGGCACTGCATTGACATGCTGGACCCCCAGACCTGTGATGCGATACTCGTGCACATCATCCGGAGATAGGAACCACCGCATCGAGAAACGCACATTCAGAACAGCGTCTTGAAAAAGACGCGTTGATTGACTGACACAGCTTTTTTTCTTCTCATTCTCACAAAGAGTCAAATGTCATGACTTGACGTTGTAAGAGAATTAGCCGAAAAGCCCTGCGAATCCCATTGCCTTAAAAATAAACGGCATCTCAGGACATTCCACTACATGGCATTCCAAGGCAATTCTTTTGATCCCCTTTCGATGCACTTGCATTAAAGCCCACGTGCATTGTTTTGTTCACATGCTTTTCCGAGTTGCTGTAGACAATGCCTTGATGTTGCGCAAATGCCTCAAAACTTGCAGTCTACAGTGCCCATTAAGGTTGCCAGGGGTACTGCTACGCTTCGTAAATTGTGACGCAAAGAGATTGATGCTGCACTTTGTCAGTGTTACTGTATCACTCGGACATGGCGCCAGAGAGTTTATTACTTGAGATTGAACGCACAGCCAAAGATTAGGTTTGTCAGAAGTGGGATTCGAACCCACGCCTCCAGGTGAGACTGCGACCTTAACGCAGCACCTTAGACCGCTCGGCCATCCTGACATGCACACTTAGCCGGAGCTGTCTCCTAGGAGCCACATCGCAGCACCATGACATGGAAGCTGGTGTTTCACAGCTTGCCCAGCTCCAGCAGTCCGCCTCGTTGGCGCAGTAGGCAGCGCGTCAGTCTCATAATCTGAAGGTCGTGAGTTCGAGCCTCACACGGGGCAAGGTCGTATCTTTTGGCACACGGGAGCACTTAGGTGACCGGGCAGCGTACTTTATTACCTTCCGTGCCGTTTATGCTTCCCGGGGCAAAAAAGGCTACAGCTCCTCTGGAGGGCATGCGGCGTGACGTTCTAAGAACATCTCCTGAGTCTGAAGCCATGATGGCAAGATGCTCCCATTCCTGTCACGTAATCGCTTGACGTTTGACGTGGATCCGTCAAATGTCATGACTTGACGTTGTAAGAGGATTAGCCGAAAAGCCCTGCGAATCCCATTGCCTTAAAAATAAACAACATCTCAGGACATTCCACTACATGGCATACCAAGACAATTCTTTTGATCCCGTTTCGGTGCACTTGTTTTAAAGCCCATGTCTATTGTTTTGAACACATGCTTTTCCAAATTGCTGTGGATAATGCCTTGATGTTGCGCAAACGCCTTAAACCTTGCAGTCTACAGTGCCCATTACCGCTGCCAGGGCCACTGCTAAGCTGCGTAAATTGTGGCGCAAAGAGATTGATGCGGCACTTTGTCACTGTTACTGTATCACTCGGACATTGCGCCAGAGGTTTAAATACTTGAGCCTGAGATCTCAGCTGTGCAACAGCCACGTCCTCACAGTGAGAGCATGAGCTGTCCGCGGGCACTGCATCGACATGCTGGACCCCCAGACCTGTGATGCGATACTCGTGCACATCATCCGGAGATAGGAACCACCGCATCGAGAAACGCACATTCAGAACAGCGTCTTGAAAAAGACGCGTTGATTGACTGACACAGCTTTTTTTCTTCTCATTCTCACAAAGAGTCAAATGTCATGACTTGACGTTGTAAGAGAATTAGCCGAAAAGCCCTGCGAATCCCATTGCCTTAAAAATAAACGGCACCTCAGGACATTCCACTACATGGCATTCCAAGGCAATTCTTTTGATCCCCTTTCGATGCACTTGCAATAAAGCCCACGTGCACTGTTTTGTTCACATGCTTTTCCGAGTTGCTGTAGACAATGCCTTGATGTTGCGCAAATGCCTCAAAACTTGCAGTCTACAGTGCCCATTAAGGTTGCCAGGGCCACTGCTACGCTTCGTAAACTGTGACGCAAAGAGATTAATGCGGTACTTTGTCAGTGTTACTCTATCACTCGGACATGGCGCCAGAGAGTTTATTACTTGAGATTGAACGCACAGCCAAAGATTAGGTTTGTCAGAAGTGGGATTCGAACCCACGTCTCCAGGGGAGACTGCGACCTTAACGCAGCGCCTTAGACCGCTCGGCCATCCTGACATGCACACTTAGCCGGAGCTGTCTCCTAGGAGCCACATCGCAGCACCATGACATGGAAGCTGGTGTTTCACAGCTTGCCCAGCTCCAGCAATCCGCCTCGTTGGCGCAGTAGGCAGCGCGTCAGTCTCATAATCTGAAGGTCGTGAGTTCGAGCCTCACACGGGGCAAGGTCGTATCTTTTGGCACACGGGAGCACTTAGGTGACCGGGCGGCGTACTTTATTACCTTCCGTGCCGTTTATGCTTCCCGGGGGCAAAAAAGGCTACAGCTCCTCTGGAGGGCATGCGGCGTGACGTTCTAAGACATCTCCTGAGTCTGAAGCCATGATGGCAAGATGCTCCCATTCCTGTCACGTAATCGCTTGACGTTTGACGTGGATCCGTCAAATGTCATGACTTGACGTTGTAAGAGGATTAGCCGAAAAGCCCTGCGAATCCCATTGAAATAAAAATAAACAACATCTCAGGACATTCCACTACATGGCATACCAAGACAATTCTTTTGATCCCGTTTCGGTGAACTTGCTTTAAAGCCCATGTCTATTGTTTTGAACACATGCTTTTCCGAGTTGCTGTGGATAATGCCTTGATGTTGTGCAAACGCCTTAAACCTTGCAGTCTACAGTGCCCATTACCCCTGCCAGGGCCACTGCTAAGCTGCGTAAATTGTGGCGCAAAGAGATTGATGCGGCACTTTGTCACTGTTACTGTATCACTCAGACATGGGGCCAGAGGTTTAAATACTTGAGCCTGAGATCTCAGCTGTGCAAAAGCCACGTCCTCACAGTGAGAGCATGAGCTGTCCGCGGGCACTGCATCGACATGCTGGACCCCCAGACCTGTGATGCGATACTCGTGCACATCATCCGGAGATAGGAACCACCGCATCGAGAAACGCACATTCAGAACAGCGTCTTGAAAAAGACGCGTTGATTGACTGACACAGCTTTTTTTCTTCTCATTCTCACAAAGAGTCAAATGTCATGACTTGACGTTGTAAGAGAATTAGCCGAAAAGCCCTGCGAATCCCATTGCCTTAAAAATAAACGGCATCTCAGGACATTCCACTACATGGCATTCCAAGGCAATTCTTTTGATCCCCTTTCGATGCACTTGCATTAAAGCCCACGTGCATTGTTTTGTTCACATGCTTTTCCGAGTTGCTGTAGACAATGCCTTGATGTTGCGCAAATGCCTCAAAACTTGCAGTCTACAGTGCCCATTAAGGTTGCCAGGGGCACTGCTACGCTTCGTAAATTGTGACGCAAAGAGATTGATGCTGCACTTTGTCAGTGTTACTGTATCACTCGGACATGGCGCCAGAGAGTTTATTACTTGAGATTGAACGCACAGCCAAAGATTAGGTTTGTCAGAAGTGGGATTCGAACCCACGCCTCCAGGTGAGACTGCGACCTTAACGCAGCACCTTAGACCGCTCGGCCATCCTGACATGCACACTTAGCCGGAGCTGTCTCCTAGGAGCCACATCGCAGCACCATGACATGGAAGCTGGTGTTTCACAGCTTGCCCAGCTCCAGCAGTCCGCCTCGTTGGCGCAGTAGGCAGCGCGTCAGTCTCATAATCTGAAGGTCGTGAGTTCGAGCCTCACACGGGGCAAGGTCGTATCTTTTGGCACACGGGAGCACTTAGGTGACCGGGCGGTGTACTTTATTACCTTCCGTGCCGTTTATGCTTCCCGGGGGCAAAAAAGGCTACAGCTCCTCTGGAGGGCATGCGGCGTGACGTTCTAAGAACATCTCCTGAGTCTGAAGCCATGATGGCAAGATGCTCCCATTCCTGTCACGTTATCACTTGACGTTTGACGTGGATCCGTCAAATGTCATGACTTGACGTTGTAAGAGGATTAGCCGAAAAGCCCTGCGAATCCCAATGAATTAAAAATAAACGGCATCTCAGGACATTCCACTACATGGCATACCAAGACAATTCTTTTGATCCCGTTTCGGTGAACTTGCTTTAAAGCCCATGTCTATTGTTTTGAACACATGCTTTTCCGAGTTGCTGTGGATAATGCCTTGATGTTGTGCAAACGCCTTAAACCTTGCAGTCTACAGTGCCAATTACCCCTGCCAGGGCCACTGCTAAGCTGCGTAAATTGTGGCGCAAAAAGATTGATGCGGCACTTTGTCATTGTTACTGTATCACTCAGACATGGGGCCAGAGGTTTAAATACTTGAGCCTGAGATCTCAGCTGTGCAAAAGCCACGTCCTCACAGTGAGAGCATAAGCTGTCCGCGGGCACTGCATCGACATGCTGGACCCCCAGACCTGTGATGCGATACTCGTGCACATCATCCGGAGATAGGAACCACCGCATCGAGAAACGCACATTCAGAACAGCGTCTTGAAAAAGACGCGTTGATTGACTGACACAGCTTTTTTTCTTCTCATTCTCACAAAGAGTCAAATGTCATGACTTGACGTTGTAAGAGAATTAGCCGAAAAGCCCTGCGAATCCCATTGCCTTAAAAATAAACGGCACCTCAGGACATTCTACTACATGGCATTCCAAGGCAATTCTTTTGATCCCCTTTCGATGCACTTGCAATAAAGCCCACGTGCACTGTTTTGTTCACATGCTTTTCCGAGTTGCTGTAGACAATGCCTTGATGTTGCGCAAATGCCTCAAAACTTGCAGTCTACAGTGCCCATTAAGGTTGCCAGGGCCACTGCTACGCTTCGTAAACTGTGACGCAAAGAGATTGATGCTGCACTTTGTCAGTGTTACTGTATCACTCGGACATGGCGCCAGAGAGTTTATTACTTGAGATTGAACGCACAGCCAAAGATTAGGTTTGTCAGAAGTGGGATTCGAACCCACGCCTCCAGGGGAGACTGCGACCTTAACGCAGCGCCTTAGACCGCTCGGCCATCCTGACATGCACACTTAGCCGGAGCTGTCTCCTAGGAGCCACATCGCAGCACCATGACATGGAAGCTGGTGTTTCACAGCTTGCCCGGCTCCAGCAGTCCGCCTCGTTGGCGCAGTAGGCAGCGCGTCAATCTCATAATCTGAAGGTCGTGAGTTCGAGCCTCACACGTGGCAAGGTCGTATCTTTTGGCACACGGGAGCACTTAGGTGACCGGGCGGTGTACTTTATTACCTTCCGTGCCGTTTATGCTTCCCGGGGGCAAAAAAGGCTACAGCTCCTCTGGAGGGCATGCGGCGTGACGTTCTAAGAACATCTCCTGAGTCTGAAGCCATGATGGCAAGATGCTCTCATTCCTGTCACGTTATCGCTTGACGTTTGACGTGGATCCGTCAAATGTCATGACTTGATGTTGTAAGAGGATTAGCCGAAAAGCCCTGCGAATCCCAATGAATTAAAAATAAACGGCATCTCAGGACATTCCACTACATGGCATACCAAGACAATTCTTTTGATCCCGTTTTGGTGAACTTGCTTTAAAGCCCATGTCTATTGTTTTGAACACATGCTTTTCCGAGTTGCTGTGGATAATGCCTTGATGTTGCGCAAACGCCTTAAACCTTGCAGTCTACAGTGCCCATTACCGCTGCCAGGGCCACTGCTAAGCTGCGTAAATTGTGGCGCAAAGAGATTGATGCGGCACTTTGTCACTGTTACTGTATCACTCGGACATGGCGCCAGAGGTTTAAATACTTGAGCCTGAGATCTCAGCTGTGCAACAGCCACGTCCTCACAGTGAGGGCATGAGCTGTCCGCGGGCACTGCATCGACATGCTGGACCCCCAGACCTGTGATGCGATACTCGTGCACATCATCCGGAGATAGGAACCACCGCATCGAGAAACGCACATTCAGAACAGCGTCTTGAAAAAGACGCGTTGATTGACTGACACAGCTTTTTTTCTTCTCATTCTCACAAAGAGTCAAATGTCATGACTTGACGTTGTAAGAGAATTAGCTGAAAAGCCCTGCGAATCCCATTGCCTTAAAAATAAACGGCATCTCAGGACATTCCACTACATGGCATTCCAAGGCAATTCTTTTGATCCCCTTTCGATGCACTTGCAATAAAGCCCACGTGCATTGTTTTGTTCACATGCTTTTCCGAGTTGCTGTAGACAATGCCTTGATGTTGCGCAAATGCCTCAAAACTTGCAGTCTACAGTGCCCATTAAGGTTGCCAGGGCCACTGCTACGCTTCGTAAACTGTGACGCAAAGAGATTGATGCTGCACTTTGTCAGTGTTACTGTATCACTCGGACATGGCGCCAGAGAGGTTAATACTTGAGCCTGAACGCACAGCCAAAGATTAGGTTTGTCAGAAGTGGGATTAAAACCCATGCCTACAGGGGAGACTGCGACCTGAACACAGCGGCTTAGACTGCTCGGCCATCCTGACATGCACAGTTAACCGGAGCTATCTTCTAGGAGCCACATTGCAGCACCATGACATGGAAGCTGGTGTTTCACAGCTTGCCCAGCTCCAGCAGTCCGCCTCGTTGGTGAGTAGGCAGTGCGTCAGTCTCATAATCTGAAGGTCGTGAGTTTGAGCCTCACACGGGGCAAGATCGTACCTTTTGGCACACGGGAGCACTTCGGTGACCGGGCGGCGTACTTTATTACCTTCCGTGCCGTTTATGCTTCCCGGGGCCAAAAAAAGGCTACAGCTCCTCTGGAGGGCATGCGGCGTGACGTTCCAAGAACATCTCCTGAGTCTGAAGCCATGATGGCAAGATGCTCCCATTCCTGTCACATTATCGCTTCACGTTTGACGTGGATCAACTGAAGCAATACTAAAGGTAAACCCGCCACAGTTATACGCGCCTGCCACGGCACCCGCCACGATTATGTGCGGCTGATACGGAACCGACACGGTTAAACAGGTGTGCTATGGAACCCGCCACGGTAATATTTGTCTGCGACTGAGCCCTTAATGTAAGTACACACCAGTGCACGGAATCCGTCAGTTTTTTTATACGCGCCTTAAACCGAACAAGTCACAGCTGTTTTTCTGAAGACAAAGATAAAAGATAAAGTAAATTCTGACTTTGAAATACAGTGTTTTCAAATGAAAATATAACATTATACTTGCTAGATAATACTACTGTTAACACAATTTGTATTACAGAAGTGTATTGTATTTAGCTTATGTGAAATATAGGCCTATAGTGTTTGCCACTGTGTATTGATGGACAAATACAAGATCTATTCCAAACGTTTTTATTATTGTTTTTCAGTATTTTGCAATGCTTTCATTTTTTTATTGTAAAAAACAGATGTTTACTTTAATTAACATGTTACTATCAACACAAATAAACATTTACATAAATTTGCGTGTAAATAACAATGCATATTCTTAATTGTCAAGGAAATGAGTAAAGTGCATGCACTGCAGAAGCTGTAAACAGGTAATCGGTCACAGTATACTTTAATATTCCTCGTTCGTGACACAACTTGGAACAACACATTCACTTGTCTAGTTTCATCTTTTCAGATTTTCAGTTTCCATTCTTTAAAAAGACAAACAGGAGAGTTATAACCTTTCAGAACTGATTGCAGGACAGAACAAAAGCAAAAGATAGATTTACTCCAATGCAATGTTTGACTGTAAAGCCATTTCTGCCTGAAACCGGTGGAAGCCCTCAGTCTTGTGCAGAATTAACAGCATCAACTTTAAAAGAGGAGCGAACAGTGCTGAACAATAAGTAACGTCCATTTAATGCATTTGTCCCATGAATTGCAGTAAGACTGTAGATTTACCTCAGGGGTCAAAACTTCAAGAACATAGCAGGTGTTTTCTATAGACAGTTTGGCCAGTTGTGTTACTTAAAATATATTCTTTCTATTATCATCTGTGTCTGTTGCAAAACAAAAGTCAATTGTTCAAATTATATGCTTCAAACATATGTATTTGAATTATAACTGCTAATAACTGTAATTCTGCAAATATTTTACAGCAAATGTCCAGTAAATGTATATTGTTGATTGAAATGTGATATTTATATCTTTTCAAAATAGATATTCTTTTATTTTACAATTATGTACTGTACCTGTTCTTCATCAAAAAAACTAAACTTCAGACTAAGTTTCATCTTGAGCTTAGGGCAAAATGTGGGATGCTTGAATAAAAACATCCTGTTAGATTTGATTGTGCCATTCCTCAAGCCTTCGTGTAATTTCTGAAATGGAACAAATTTATTCAACAACATTTTTAAAGAAATAAACAACAAATAAGTGTTGTAATTAGAAATATGTATTTTAGTGCATTCACTAAATATATTTCTTTATAATTATGCATAATTATGACAACCATAACAAAATTTAAATGTCTTTGGGAGACTGCAACTTAACCGATAATAACCGATAATAAAGCTAATCCAAAGGTTTGTTGTAAATTATAATATTTACCAGGATCTCTCCATCCTCTATGACACTATCAACTAACCAGCTTTCCTTCAAGAGTGCTAACGTTCTGTTAAAATCAAATTGGCATTATAATTTTTCTTAAAGAACTGTATATTTAAAGTATTTAAATAGTGTTATGAATAATATGTACTTCTCAAATGTATGCACATGTTCATCACAACCACACTCAAAGAATGTTTGCTCTGTCACTGTTTCAATACTGATGCCAGCACAGTCTGCAAAGTGGTAACGTCTAGCATTAAAGTGGACTAACTGTCAGGGTTCTGCCACTCTGGTCTTGTTAATTCTTGTTTTGTGGCAGAATCCGGACACTAGCTCTGTCTTGTCCTGTCCTGTTAGTGCTAGTGGTGGGCAAATCGAGGCTTCATGAAGCACTGAAACAGTTGAAGCAAATGTGTCGAAGCTTCGAAACGTTTCGAAACCCCACTCTACGGTGACACCTACTGGTCATTTTTTATGTATTGCACTGGAACAGCTTCAGCAAAGAACAATTGAGCAGATTGAGGTATTAAATCCCACTTTGTAAGAACGAACCATCAAGTGATATAGTGGAGTGGTTAGGGTTCCTGACTACCATGCGGGGATTGATGGTTCGAATCCAGGCTGATATAGCTGTTTTGAAATGCTTTAATATCAGTTTGAGATTCTTTGTTCGTGGATCATTCTCTTTCAACATTGGTCTGACATCCGAATAAACACTTTGTGAATAAATATGGCTTGTTTTGGTCATAAAACAGGGCTGTTGATAGATCATATACAGTTGTGGACAGAAGTTAACAAGAATTATTTATATTATTCATTAAATTTCCCATTTGTTGTATTTTATGAACGTCTACCACAACTCTAAACCCAACCATCACAGTACTGTAAAAATATTAATTATTGCTTTACAGTTACAAAAATGATGCTAAATTGATGGCGTATCTGCAGCTGTAACCTATCTAGACTACACTATAAAAGTCTGGGTGGTTTTTGTTGTTCTTTTGTTTTATTTTATTAAATAAACTTCTACTTTACCCTGCTCTAGGGTCCTCGCCCCTTTTTCTCCCCCACGAACCTTGACACTAACAAGTGTGAATGGGCCCCTAAACCGGTTTATTTTCAACTTGTGGTCATCTATACTATTATTAGTCATAGCTGACGCCAGATCGGTATTCCAGAGCATACGATTTACATTTACAAAAAAAGAAAACACGTTAGCAGGCATCACTAGTTGCTTGCAGATTCATTGTACAGACATAACACGTTTAGAGAAAAGGCATAACACGTAAAATCTAAATTAAATTTAAATAATTAATCCTTTTAAAATAAATTTCTAAAACTTAAAAAAAACTCAAGTTAACTAGATTGATTCCATTACAACAATACAATAAATATATTTAAATTAAAATAAAGGTATATGATAAAATAATTGAAATGCAATTTATTTGATAAGGTAAAATGAATAAATAAGATGCAAATAAATTGTATAATATTGTATTGTATACATTGTATAATATAACAGCAGGTCACATATATATATATATATATATATATATATATATATATATATATATATATATATATATATATATATGTGTGTATATATATATATATATATATATATATATATATATATATGTGTGTGTATATATATATATATAAATGTGTATATATATATATATATATATATATATGTGTATATATATATATATATATATATATATATATATATATGTGTATATATATATATATATATATATATATATATATATATATATATATATATATATATGTATATATATATATATATATATATATATATATATATATATATGCATTTACCAATACAGCTACAAAAAAAAACTTTACAAAACTGTAACCTTGTTAAAATAAATGAATAAAAAATTACAAATTTTAAGTCACATATTTGATGTGGTCCAAGCTTTGCTTTGAATTGTGATAATCAACTCAAGTTTGATTTGCAGTCAGAAATCAAATTGAACTGACATTTTATTTTTTGTTTTAGTACAATGTTAAGTGGAAACAAACATAAATTAGAAGCTGTTCTTCTTCTCGCTGATGCATTTGTTGAGGAGATACATTTTTTTTTTTTGTTATACACAAATATTTAAGCAATTAACTCCAGTTAGTTAATGCCTAGTTTTCTCCCATCTGTTTAATTACATGCTAAGTCAAAAAAAAAAAGAGTCAGATCAACCTGAAGTCCCTGGACAAAACAAAGTAACCTGGTGGAAGAGGGACTGCGATGGGCAACGGGTGTCCACCTCAAAACGTCAGAAAAAAAGATCATCATCTGGTTGGTATCTATTTTATAAAGTTAATGACAAACTCTTTTAATAGTGAATACTGATGTGTGAATGAACTAGGAAGGAGTTTAATAGTGCTCTTGCTACTCAGTAGACTTAATGCAAAAATAGGTAATGTCAATTACAGTGTAATGACATGTATGTATAGGTTTAATATTTTCCATGTTGCAAGATTTCCAAAAGTTACATTGTTTATTTATTTATTTATTTATTGTATATTTGGCAAGGAGTTTCAATGAATTGTTGTAATGTGGCTTGTTTTATTTATTTTTTTTACTTCTAAACAGTTTGTTCTCCATGTGCTAGTTCCTCCCCACCATGTATTACCCATCAATATCCTGGTAAGAAGAATTTTATTTATTTATTTATTTTAATTCAAAACCTATGCTTCATCTGAAAACAGGGACATAGGCAGAAAGAAATCCTCAAGACACTGAGGAAATTGCCTGTTTGCTGTTTAGTAACTAGCCAGCTAACAATGGTTTTTCCTAAAGCCTTTTCTACAGTCCCCTAATACGCCTCAAGCATTAATGTTACCACCATTTGTTGGTGTTAACCCGACAGTAGAAAAACTTAAGAAAACATCATTGAGTCTATTTATTTACTTGTGTATATGTGTGTACATTTCTTTTTATTTAGCTTTTAAATTAATTTCAGTAATATTATTGACAAATATGAAAATTTTAATTTAATTGCAATACAATTTGTAAAGTAATTTTAGTAGATACTTTAGTAACTTTTAGTAGATAGATTATATGAGAGACTTGCTTTTTTTACCAAATAAGTGGATCTAATTGGATTTGCATTGTAAACATTAAATAAAAGTTAAAAAGGTATAATTTTTTATTTCATATATTAAGTTTTTAATTATGATACTCCCAGAATCATTCCACATAAATCTTTCCAACTATCCTTTCACTCTCAGCCTTCTGTTCCATCACCGGATTATCACTTTACTAAAACTAATGGAAAACCCAATTAGTTAGATGTAGGTGAATTACAGTGTTGAATTTATTTTATTATTTTTTCATTTCTTTCCTTCTCTCTTTGAAGATTTTAATATGCAGAGGCTAGAGAACCTTCTTCAGGAATCTGAGACCATCACCCTTGAAGATCCTCCTGAAGACACCATCCTGCAGTCTCCATTGTCCATTTGGGGACAAAGAAAAAAAGAGGTCCAACAGTGTTGGCAAGAGGCGAGGCCACAAAACCTTGCCAACTTGTTGTCGGCTGAAAGGATTCCCACGATGACATGTAGTCACTGTCATGTGAGAGAAGCAATTATCCGTTGTAGGGAATGTTTGCCATCAGAGTGGTTTTGTGAATGTTGTGACACATTAATACACAAACACCATATTTTGCACAGTAGGCAAACCACAATCAGTGGCTTTTTTAAATACATCCCTCCAACGGAATTTGTGAAACTCCATGACAGTAACTACATCATCTGTGAACAAGGTTTGTGATGATTTGCATTCCCCCCCAACAGACATCAACTTAAATTATGCATTGTACTTTTATTACATTGTACAATTATTACATGTTAATTATTACATCTTAATTGTCCTTTGCTTTTACAGATTGTTTGCTACCAACAGCCTTGCCTCAGATAATTTGTTCCTGTAATAATGCTGATGTTGCTGTATCTGTTGGAAGATCTATCATTCTGGTTTGCATAAATGGTAGGATTGTTTAAAAAAATATTATTTATCTAACACATTACTTCCTTGTAATTTATTTGTCTTTCATGTGCTCCCAGGCCGTTATAACCTTCACACACCATTGCTGACATGCAAACATTGCAATGAGCAATGGACTCCAGGGGTCATTGACTTCGAAAGGAGTGGTTATTGGCCTGCTACCATGCAAGCCCAGACACTATTCCACCAAGATCTATTTCATTCGTTTGAGGCTATGAAGACAGCAGCTCCAGGAATGTCAGTGAAAGCATTCACAGCACTGCTAGACCAGAGAACAAAGCAGTTTGGAAGAGTGAGTAAAAATGAGAATCTGAAAGATCATTACGTTAATTAGTGGGATTCTGATATAACCTGATATGAAATTCAAGGTTCACAACTGGCTATAGTATTTAAGGCTACTGAAATTAAACAAAATGAAGGTCAAATAAGACAACATGGTAATATGCAGTTTTCTTGGATTTGTGAGTGCACTAACAGATCTGTGATTTTGGATGTTATTGTCATTGTATACTGCAACTTGTGTATTTTAGACTGGCAAAGTGAATGCGGATGCTTTTCAGAGAAGCTTTTTGCAATATGTGTACTGCAACTCTGAACAGAACCAACTACTGGGAAAGGAGCCATTTCTCTGTCCAGCCAGTAGACCTGAAATGGTGGCTGTTTCAGTGGATGGAAACCGAAAACTCTATGAAAACCAGTGAGTGTTGTATGCACATTAAAAACAGACTATGCAGTACATGTATGTACTTGCTACTAACATTATCATTGTGATATAGTTTTAATGTATCTAAAATAAAGCTGTTGATACTGTAGCTGTTGAATATAGATTTATAAATTAAATTATTGATAGGTTACACGTCTACTAATAATTTATTTTCTTATAGGAGTCAAGAACCAGGGTTTTTTGATGGAGTTTTTTTAGCCCAAGACTCCATAGTGTCTAATTTTGTTGAGGAAGTCCGTGGTGCAGTCAAGAGTGTACGTTTTTTCAATCCGGCTGATAAACAGATATCTTTGCCTTATTTTATAAATAATTAGATGTAAAGTAGGAAATACTGTAGCCTTCTTACTTGGGTGAGGGAGCCTTTATTAAGGTGTTATGAGTAATTCAGAATAACCTGTGTTATGAATATCGGGCTTGACTATATATTCAGACTCAATATACATACATAAATATATATAAATAAATAAATAAATATATATATATATATATATATATATATATATATATATATATATATATATATATATCAGAGATCGCGTTAACCGAATATTTTCCGTCAATGACGGATTTTTTTCAGCAGTGACGGAAAAATCTGAAGGTGATCCTTCATTTTGACGGATTATGCTGAGGGCGATCTATTGTAATGTGTAGATAACTGTACTTCCCACTCCTGTCCAGCTGATAGCGATTGCCCTCATTAATTAGTAATTGTCTTGTTTTGTCTCCTCTTTGTCACCACTGCGTACAGTTGCAAAAATGTCACAGCAGCTGAGTGTGAGAAGTTTCTTTAAACGGCCAAATAGTTGTGATATTATTATTAAGGGTGAAAAAAGAGGAAGTGATGCAGTGGACGATGAAGAACAAAGAAAAAAAACGAGTGCTTGCAGGATCGGGAAATCCCACATTCAGAGAATCCTGCAAACTTCTTATCACTTCCTTAGGAGAAATGTTTCCTGACTACAAAACGCTGGCTGAAGTGGCGCTAGTAATTCCGGTGTCCAGTGTGGCAGCAGAACGCGGCTTCAGCCTCCAGAACAAAATTAAAACTGTCACGAGAAGTCGACTTTCCGAGGCAAAGACACAGAATTTAATGACAATTGCCTCTGCATCAGTCTCCCTTGATGCGTTTGATTACGCACAGGCAAGCACCCAGTTCAGGTCGACGCGGACCAGGAGGAAGATATGAGTTAAGGCAAATAGTCCTACAGAACATCTTCTGAATTATATTTCAAGTTATGTTCTTATATTAGTCGGAATTATATTTTATAATATATTGTTGTTTATATCTGCTTGTGTTCAGGCACAAATGGTCGTATTTCAATTCCCTCCACCGCAAAAAAAAAAAAAAAAAAAAAAAAAAAAACACATGAAACTGTTGAACAATATGAAAAAAGCGATTAGACAATATGCTAATTTAATGACGGGCAGTAATAGGTTATGACGGAATTTTGACAACCCTCTCCTTCAAAATGACGGACAAAGAAAAAGTCTAACGCGACCTCTGATATATATATATATATATATATATATATATATATATATATATATATATATATATATATATATATTATATATATATATATATATAATATATATATATATATATATATATATATATATATATTATATATATATATATATATATATATATATATATATATATATATATATATATCAGGCTTATGACATGATATACTCTAATATTAAAAAGGGTTACTTTAACAGGTATAATAACAAAAAAATACTTAGTGTATTGCTTTATTGTCAGTACATGTTTAGTTTAAAAAAAATTCAAACAAATAAAGATTTTAAAAGGATTTTACAGTACAATATGTAATACTTTACAATTAAGTCTCATTAGTAAATGTTATTTTGAAAATTGAGGAAACAGATTTATTAGTACTATGTTAATATTAGTCTAAGAAACTGAATTCTATCAGTTATTAACTTTATATAAAAACATGATTATGACTTTTGAGTTATGTTTTTGAGTTATCTAAAGTAATGTATTATTAGTAAGTAACTAAGAAATTAACATCACCTAAGATAACATTGACACTAAATTAACTAATGTTAAATGGAGCCTTACTTTACAAAGTTATTGAACAAAAGGACTTTATATAGTCACAATGTTCATTTTGTTTGAAAACAAATTAAGTCTTCAAGCTATTAATGCTGTGAATGTCACCACCAATGCAACAAGCAGTATAATTTTAAACAGCACTATAACAATTCAATTAATAATAATTATGCACAGTATTTTGAAGTGCCCATGATATCAATATCCCATCAATATTATTCATTATCAATATATATTGAATAATTGATTATATAATAAATGACAAAATGTTGACATTGTTTGTATGTTTGACCAGCCTCGTAATTTAATATAGTTAATGTCAATGTCATTATTGTCATTAATGTCAAAAATAAAAATGTGAAACTATTTACTTTGGTAGACACCAGGAAAAGCAATGTGTGGGGAATCCCACTGGACAGCAGCAAGAGAGACATCAAAGCAAGCCAACAAGTTGGATGAAGAAGGTGTGGAAATTGCTGTGTGCAGGCATGGATTCCTCCTAAAAGGTTGAGCTTGGGATGAGTCTTAACAAATAACAAATATTAGCAATTACAAATGTTTGTGGATGATTAATCTAAGGATTTTAAGCCTGCTCTTCACTGTGCAACATGCTCTCTACTTTTTTCTATTTTTCAAAAGGTCTGAATATGTATAGAGGAGAAATCTTTGCATATCCGATGTATCTCCAAAAAGAGTTCAAAGATGCAAAATTTTTGGCCATGGATGTGACCTGCCGTTATGTGCCATACCTGGAGAAAGTGTCAGAGGCCCTGAGTCATCTTCAACCTCTTCAGAAAATGAGGCATTGCTTGTCTGTAATGCATGCCAAAGCCCACAATACAAAATGCGAGGTGATGCTTTTAACTAGTTGATTTTTGCATTCAAGAGCAAAATATAGCCAATAACACAATGTAACCCAATGAATAATGATGTGACTCCAACACGGGAGTGTACTTTGAGCATCCTCGAAAGCTGCCAACACCCTGTTGTCCACACTGTTTAACATGTATACTGCTTCCTGTAGATTCTGTGGAATGCAAGGAACCAGGAAGGTGCTGGAACCACACTTGGGGAAGAAGTGGAGCAAGTAAATAGTTTTCTATCCAGATGTGCCCTGACCACAAAATATACGACCAAGTCAGGTTTGTAAGTCCCCTGCTAGCCTGTAAATAAACAACTGGATATTTTACAATTTATTGTAGATTATTGATTTTCTGTTGTTCCCTACAGTAAGAACTGATATGCTTACGGTCCATGCAATTGGGTGGAATCAGCGTAAAGAGAATGGACTGCACATTGCCTTGTCTTCTAGATTTAAAAAGGTATATGTTCATGTTTTGTAAAACAATAAACTATTTAAAATATAAACATTTTAACTTAAAGCTCACACAAAATGCATCACACTGTTACTGTATCCCATGTAATGTAGGGCACCACTCAGCTATATATATTTAATTAAATACGTTAATTTATTTAATCATGCATTTTGGTTCTTTAAAATATTATTTTAGTAAATTACATTTTGTATTGCTTTTTTGAAGACAGTGCAAAAGACCTTGACTGCAACAGAGAATCTGAAGATGATGCAGAATCATTTCCATTGTAGTGATGACACAGTAAAACAGTGGGTTATTGATGTCAAGCAGTGGGCAAGCAGTGGTAAGTGAAATGTTATATAAACAAACACTGTTGGATTATTCTATGTGTTATCTAACTAGCTGTAGCTTATTGTCAATTTATGGTGTGTGGATGGAAACTGTGTGCAAGTTCATTTTGCATTTTAACTTACTTAAACAGGGATTACTTTTATTATTATTTTTTTAAACAGTTACAACAGAAAAATCAGACCAAAACTATATAATTTGAGACCAATAAATGTGCACATTAGACCCAAAATTCAGGGCTCTATTTTTTTGGCTCCATATCTTCAAAAAGCAATTTTTGGTTCACATTCTTGATGCAATTATCTCAGATGTTTTATACAGATCTGCTTTCTTTTCAACATGCAGCTGCGGACCTCAAAAAAATTCTCTGTTTCTCTATCTGCAAGAGCACAATGTTTTACATATGTCAGTTCATAGGATAATTTACTTCATCACTAAAAGTTTGGCCTATCGGTGCAGCTACAGTAAGGCTTATGGACCAATGAATTCTTTATAAAGAAAGCCTCCAGAAAAATTTAAATAATTGACTGTCCTGACGTTTGTCTGTTGCTGTGGCACTGTGCAATAAACAAAACTTTTATTTATTTTTTTATTGCAAGAAATTTTACATCACAAAACAGGGAACAAATCAACATCGCAAGGCATGTTAACCATTACAATAAAAAATAAAAATGTAAATCATCTAAATAAAAAAATAAATAAGTAAATAAACATAAATAACAACTACAACAAGGAGCAATACACCAAAGGGAAAAAAAGACATTATAATAATAAATATTTTGAAAATGAAGTACAAAGAGCTTAAGTTATTTTATTTTGCTTTCTGAAGTATTTGAATAAACAGAACTTAAGCGTTTTTTAACCTTTACTTTAGGAAATGCTACAGCCAGTCCTGTTGGTGCTCATGGCTTGCAGTTGTCCATCGAAACGCTCTTTGTGAGCATTTGTCAGAAAAAGCATTATCTTTATAGGCAGAATGGTATGTATTAGTAAATGATGCAGATTTATGTTACACTGGTTCTTCTCATTAAATTTCATGGCAAAACTTTTGTAATATCATTGCTTTTTTCTCATATTACAGATCGGAACTAAAGGCGTCAGAAGATTACTCAAAAGATTGCCCAAGAAAGAAACGCTTGGTCACAGAGATCCAGAGATACAACCAGCAACCTAATGCTGACCCTGTGGACACAAACTTAGTTTTACAGCAACTGTCCAACAAAGCAGAAGAGATCATGATCTGGCCTTGGCAGGAACAGAACACAGGTGTTGTATTAAGATGTAACTATACACACACACACACACACACACACATACATATATATATATATATATATATGTGTGTGTGTGTGTGTGTGTGTGTGTGTGTGTGTGTGTGTATGTATGTATGTATGTATATATGTGTGTGTATATATATGTATGTATGTATGTATATATGTATGTGTATATATATATATATATATATAAATAGATAGATAGATAGATAGATAGATAGATAGATAGATAGATAGATAGATAGATAGATAGGTGTGTGTGTGTGTGTGTGCGCGTGTCTATATAGTTGAAGTCAGAATTATTAGCCCCCCTTTGAATTTTTTTTCTCTTTTTATATTAAAAAATATCTAGTCAAATATTATTTACTGTCATCATGACAAAGATAAAATAAATCAGTTATTGGAGATGAGTTATTAAAACTTTTATGTTTAGAAATGTGTTGAAAAAATCTTCTTTCCGTTAAACAAAATTTGGGGAAAAAAATAAACAGGGGGGTGAATAATTCTGACTTCAAGTGTATATGTGTGCGTGTGTGTGTGTGTGTGTATTTGTATGTATGTGTGTGTGTGTATATATATATATATATATATATATATATATATATATATATATATATATATATATATATATATATATATATACATATATACACATACACACACACACTGTAGTCAACATTTGAAGTGGATCACAACTTTTCATCAAAGTTGTATTAAAACCATTGAACAACACCCATTCTTGTCTGTGGACATTTTTGAAAAACTTTTTTGATTCACTTTAAAAGTTGACTATTGTATAGCCACACGTGTGTATGGTCAGATTTTTTATTAATATATTATGCTTTCAACCCTTCAGATGGTGTCAGCATTATCACCAAGAAGAAGCTCTTTGACCAAGTAATGCTTGTCTCACGGCTGACTGAAGAAAGGCAAATCCTTGTAAAAGAGATGATTCAGCACTGTCAGTACCTTAAGGACTCCATAGCCAAGGTCCAGTCACTGATGGCCACTGTTTCAGTATGGACACAAACAGGAAGTAAGGGTGGATCATATCTTTAAAAACATGTCATCCAATTATTCTTATATTGTTTTTTTAAGTTCTCTCTGATAAAATATTAATTGTGATGGTAATCCCATTACGCTTTATGTGTGGACTTGTAGGCTATCCAAACGGATTCACAGAGGATGGGTCCAAGGGCCTCATGTGTTTACTAAAAAAAAGACTGCAGGACCTCAGACTGAAACAGCAGACTGTAGCATGCACATATAGAGGTATTCTTGACCCAACTTCTAGCCTGGTAGAAGAGGAGGAAGGGGAAATGGAGGAAGAAATGGACTGGCAGAATGACCTTAGCTCTGAGGATGAAGATGAAGATGAAGATGAGGATGATGCAGCAGTGGGGACTCCAGTCACTTGACTTGGTGTTTTTCTTGACTATTTTGTGAATGATCACATTGTTACTTTTGCTATAACATGCTGATTTACACTGATGTATTTTCAGTAACTATGTTTGTATTGTTACTGTTGTGCAAAACGTTTTTTCTCAAATGTCTGTAAATACTTTCTTATACCTGTATATATGAAATACAAATTTAATTTGTCATTAAACTATTGGATTGACTTCTTTTGATCAAAAATCAGGTCTTAAGAAAAAAATTGACTGGAAGCTTTAAGATTTAACTTTAACTACCAACATGTAAGGATATGGAAATCACAGTTACACTGTCATAGTAAGATAGTTATGAAACTTACATACTGTACACAGATCCATAGTGGCAGCGTAACACTTAAAAACTCACATTGTAAAGGGGTAAACTCCCCTATGTAGAGCCATCGTAGAGGCTTTTCTAAATGTAAATGTACGCAATGTTTTAATGACGCTCATAAGGCTGAGCCTTCCACATGTTTAATAACTGCTACAAAGAGGACACACGTTATATTGCCTATTTATCTCAAATAGCTTTTCTGGAAACTGTGTTTGTAGTTTCTCAGTTACATGTTTTGGAAGGAGGAACATTTATAGAAAAACTCCCATTTCAAAACAAAATCTTTAAATGAAAAAAAAATGTGTTGGGTGTAGTTTACTGTTTAAAGATAAATTTCTGAACCACTAAAAAAGTAAAGTACTTTATTCTTTTTTTTTAATACAAAAATATTTGTCATAATTACTTTTTAAAATGAAGAATGTAAATTTAATGAATAATTACACAAGCATAAGAAAAACAAATGGATTCATAAATTAGTTTATTAGTATAAATTCATAGAGGATTTTTGTTGCTTTGGTATATTTCAGATAATGGGACATGCTTAAGCAGATAATAAGGTAAGAAATTACTAGATGACAATATCTGTTTTAAGATCTATTGTAGTTTTTAGTACTAAGTCAAGTAGTTACATTTATTTTCACACAGTAATAATAAAAGTAATTTAAACAACACTGGTTAAGGATAGGTTTAATGTAAGAGAGGCAAGAATATAAAGTAAAATGTACAGTTAAAAAAAATCCCCATAAAATATGAAAACCCAGCTATGTGTGTGTCCCAATTACACTATGTTTGTGAAGCCAATTTGAGTTTTGGACTGTCAAAATGAGAATCAAGAGAGTAAGGAAAAGATATTTTGGAACTCTGACACTCATTTAAAGGACTGTTTGATGGTAAAAATATGGTTTTAAGGTTAAGGTTATATTAGGCACTTATACTTAGCTGTGATGGTTAGTGTAGGGGGCTAGAGAATGTTAAATTGAAATATAAAAATGAAATATAAATGAGAATGACAATTATAGATGTGTGTGTGTGTAGACCTCATGTTGTGGGGTTGTTGGTCTGTTTCAATAGAATCAAACAAACAAAACAAACACAGACAACTTAATTTCTGTGCTGACCATTCAAAGTCCTCTTTGAAACTAAACCTGAGATGGCATGTGTCTGTGAAATGATTTTTTTTTTTTTTTTATTCCACACCAAAACCAAATACATTGTTGGAAAGGTATTGACCTGAAGAGTAACATATGTTGGTATGGACATTTTACATGTCTCCTGCTTTGAAATACTGACCATTAAAACTGTACTTTGGTGCATGTTTGAAGGCTTGTAGTTCAGCAAAAAAAAGGGCTAAACACATGGGGCCACCTGTTATGGAGAGCTCCTGACCTCAGGAATCATGTAAGCACAGTCAGTATTGGCCACCAACTGGGGGCGCTCTTAAATATGGCTTGAATTGATTTAACCCCATTTAACAATTAGATATTTAAAATCTGATAACATATTTGTGTTTACCATCTCCATAAATCCACCATTATACTCTGAACTTACTTTTTACAATTTCCAATTCTAAGTAAAAAAATAAAAATAAAAAAACTACAATTCCTACTAGCCTCTTTACGCAGTTTCATACAAATCGGCACCATATTTGTAGTTCTTCTGGTTTTCAAACTAGGGTTAGAAATTAGGGTTACAAAAACATATATCTACTGCATAAATAAACCATCTAGTACAATCAAATAAGTGCTTACACGACACGTAGATGATATATGTCATCCAAAGTAAATAAGTTTCTTTTATTTCAGACATTGGAGACAAAATAGGTGTAAAACACTCTAACTCCGCCCACAGCCCGAATCACTTCCGTACTTCTCCGCTACCCAAAAAAATTAAAACCAAAAAAATCGAAGAAAATATTACAAATTATATTCTTAACAATAATATACAGTATACTTGGGTTATCAATGAAAAAATTATACTTTTGGGGTATGTGTACGTCATGAAACTTATGGGGTTTCACGTATCCGCTTTTTAAGTGGTGACGTATTGGTGACGTATGTAATACTGTTTTCGGGTCCAAGCTGCCACTCATTTGAGTTGAGAAATCATTAATTTATGATCACTTTTTATTCATATCACAAATTAAAGTTAAATTTATATGAAGTCATAGTGTACACAACAATCTCTGGGCTTGCTGCATAACAAATACCAACATTTAAACAAGTTATAAAAAAATGATTCACTTTCTGGCCATCGGATATTGGGCACGGATATATATATTGCAATCGTGATTTTTCAAAGTATTAAATCGCTTTGTAAACGTTTATTATTACCATTTCATGAGTCTCCCCATTCAGTTGAATAGAGCCAAAGAGAATGTCATTCTAAGCTCTTTGATAGAGCGCGTGGACCCGGAAGCCGCTTCGCGTGACGCCACACTTAACAAGCGGATAGCAGGCTAAAAGCGTCAATCACCATAGCAACAAACTCAAAGCTACAGACAATTTACATAAATCTAAGACTCTGAAAATAAAATGCACGCTTATTTTTGCAGGAAAGCAGCCAGAGTTGTTACTCCACACATTACACAGTGCCAGGATCTGACGCTTTTAACGTCTTTATACGAATAATGAACGTGTAAGGACATGACACACTGAATGTGGCATACCGTCGGCCATTATAAATATATATATATAAATAGTTTCAGTTTATTTAATTTTTCAATAATTTTTTCGGGGTTTTCACCTTTAATGGACAGGACAGTAGAGATTACTGATAGGAAAGCGTGGGGAGCAGAGAGAGGGGAAGGACCAGCATAGGACCGCGAGGCGGGAATCGAACTCTGGTCACTGTGAGCACCGGAGTGCATGTGTCGACGCACATACCACTACACCACTGGCGCGACAAGTTTATTTAATTTTAATATTTAATTGACGTTTGTTATGACTTAACTTTTCTATAATTAACTTTATATTAAATCTGTATTGACATTTGTTTTTGCTTTTTATTTAATTATTTTATAAACTTGGAGTTTTGTAACAGAACATTTACAGATGCAAAATATATTTAGGGCAAGGTCTGTTTAAAAAAGTGTGCCTGTCATAAAAATATAGTGTACTGATACAGTAATATGGTTATAGTGTTAACAGTAAAATTTGTAATACCAAAACTGGCTATACCTTGAATATGACAAAAACACCTCTAAAAATGTACTACAGCTGTTCAGTCTCAAACGCTGGGCCCAGAGTTAAAATTGAAACTGTTACTAGAGTTGAGATATAAAGTTATATATGCCAGTGCAGTTAAAGCTGTCGTGACCCCTAATAAATCAGGGACTAAGCCAAAGAAAAATAAATGAATAATAAAAAAAAAACATCTATACACTGATTTCAATCCATTCAACTTTTATTTTTGTCCACACAACTCAGTTCCATGGGAAAAATAACATTTTTTATTTAAACCACCAAGGTCACAACTGAACTTTTAGCAGACTTTCTTTATATAATTCTCACAATTATGACTTTATTGACAGTCTTTTTAATAATACTGTTATATAAACTCCCAATTCCATATTTATAACTTCGGTCTTATAATCTGCATTTATTTTTACCTAATTATCCCAGCGACTCTCATATGAATCGTTCAGCGATTCATTTGTACCCAAACCCGTCCTCAGCGCGAAGCTAATCTGCGCTGATTGGACTGATGACAGCCTGCTGCGATTGGTCGAAACTGACAGCCTTCAGCGCGAGACAGAGTGAAATGCCCAGCACGTAATCAACAATATAAAAGTAGTCACAGTGCATACACGCTTCATAGTGTAAGGTGTGGATTTTGGCTGCCAGTGGGTGAATGTAAATACAGACGATGCACTTAAAAAAACAGACGACAAACTATTTTATTGAGCAAAAACTCCAAGAACTGGCGAGGAGCACGTCACCCTCTACCTGCTCTTTTCACACAGACGCACACACAAACACCTCCTCCTCCTCCTTGGAAGACACAACACCAATAGAGAGGGAGACGTCCGCGACACCTCCCTCACCACCCGCGTCCTGAGTTATATCTGCGACACCCACCGTGCTCACTTTGCTAACGGGTCACTTTTGTTTTCACTTTCGGGTTGAGGGCGAGGTGATCGTCTTTAACCTAGAGCAGCAGTTCAGCTTGCTGAACCGGCCCTGCGCAACACACACACACACACAACCCTCACCGTTCGCCTAGACTAGAGCGCCAGTT
Organism: Danio aesculapii; assembly: GCF_903798145.1. NCBI lineage: Eukaryota > Metazoa > Chordata > Actinopteri > Cypriniformes > Danionidae > Danio > Danio aesculapii. Next base: position 11,609,425 of record NC_079438.1, on the reverse strand, counting down.
CAGCTTGCTGGGTGCAATTTAGACAGCTCCCTTGAACCTGAGCTAAAATATTTTGAAACTTGACCGTTGCATGTGTGTAGGAACAGCTGACGATCCGTAAACAAAGCGGCACGCGTCGCGTTTTCAACGTGGATTTACACGCGATATGAGAATATAAAGAGTTAACCTGATACAGTACACGCGGTTACAAGTAACAAAACACAACTAAATACATAATTTGCAAGCTAGAGTAATCGCACGTACTTACACTGGTGAAATGGGGGAAGAAACTGATTCATGATCCACTGATCCTTGTTCTGACAGTCTTTACTGATCCTTCCTTTTACAAACCGATGAAGTCTTTTTTGTAAGCATGTAGTTTCCAGAATGTTATAATGCTGAGCTTTCATCTTTGGGTAGGCTGTCGATAGTATCCATCTGCACAGCCTGACTTCATTCCACTGGTGTCTGTGTGTGTCTCTCTGTGTGTGTGTGCGCGTGTGTGTGTGTTTGTGTGTGTGGGGCTTTTTTTTCTGTGTTAGTGGGCGGGGCCGTTTCAAATCTCCCAGGTTTGCGCGTGCAACTACTTGTGTTTCGTAGCTGCGTCATCGCGAAACACCTAATGACTCGTTATCAAGACGACTCGTTTGAAGCACTATGAGTCGACTCCTTTATAGATGAATCAATAGTTTTAAACACTGTACACTTACAGATTTAAGCCTTAGCTGGATATTTCACTTCACTTAGAGCTGTGTTACACACTACATGGAAGGGCATTTTCAAAAACCCATAATATGGGCTTTTTAACAAAATGCCACAAAAAAAGGGTACTGTAAATTGTACTGTAGTTGTGATGAAGCATTGTCTCAGTCCATCAAAATGAGCCTATAACAGTGTTCCAGTTACCTATTATATAAATGTAAATAACACCCAATTTATGCTTAATTAAATAGAATGTGTCTTTAAAAATACAGATAAAAGCCTAAGTCATTTAATCAAGAAACGTGATGTTACCATGATGGGCATGGGTGCCAATGAACCAGTACTTCTTTACAGCCCTTGGGAAGACGGTATAAGAAAACAAAGGTCATACATTTATTTTGTAAGTATTAATTTAAATCCTTCACCCAACCAAGATAAACCAGACAACATTTAAATCACCCAAACAGTAAAGGTTTGGTTCAATATTCGTAGAATTGTAGCTGAAAATGTTCAAACATATACACCTTTTTTTAATCTTTTCCGAAAAAAGCTAACATTTTAGCAGTATAAAATTATGTAGCAGTATGTAGGATAGTTTAATTCATTAATTTATTCACACAATGCAGTCATATCGTATAGCTAACTAACCTTGTTTTCACGTGTCTTGGACACATATTGTACTGGGAAAATACAGGCTGTGAAAAAAAAAACAATTCTGTAAATACAAACCATTCCACCTTGATGTAACAGTAGCAAAAACAAAACCACAGAAAGGGAAGAATTCACCAGTGTGATTCTGTCTGACATCATGTCAATAATCTACAACTCTCATTTTTTTTTCGCAAACTTTCCTAAATGTATTAAAAACCCAAATCATTTATTTTTAAAATCACAAACAAGAATAAAGTCATATTTACAATAGTTTTACTGACTAGTATAATTTTATTTAGTAAATATAAATAAAGTTAATAAATCCTTTGTTGCCTTTTGATGACAGTCATTCTTTTTTTGGAATAAGCTCTTGTGAATTCTCTGGTACTTACCAAGACGTTTAAGTATACTTTGTGTTAGCACATTGTTGATATTGGGCATAGACTGTAAAATATATGGACGTAGCATCCGTGACGTCACCCATAGGTTTCTGAAGAGCGCAAAAGAAGCTACAAGTAGGCACGGCCAACCGTCGCCATTTTGTTCGCGCGTCATCGCACCCACGGCGGGATACCAAACAAGGGCAAAGAGGCGGAGAGTGAGTGGAGCTACAGTCATCTGCTGGCACTTTGCTTAGACCTGGCAGACAGACTTTACTTTGGGAGAAACACTTAATACTTCATTACCTGCGACTCGTTTGTGTTCTGACCACATGTGCTTGGTAGTACACTATATCAATAAAGTGTTTAGACTTTCAAAAACACTGTAGTAATACATTGAGCCACTAAACATTGTTCTTATGATGTTTTTCTACAGGAGGAAAACGCGAATTACTTCCAAACACTTCAGATATATTCTGTGTGTTAGTAAATGCAGGACTATTGATGAACTCCAGCATAACACTGTATGATAACGCTTCAGATGACTGATCTAGAGCCTACAGCTAATCAATCTGTCACATTCTGGAGTGCTTTACGGGTCTAAAGAAATATATTAATGATAAATGATCTTAAATAAAACAAATACATTTACAGAGATGGTATACAAGTATATAACTTTACTCACATGGGAAACGGAGGCCACATGAATGGATTCAGCTGAGGTGAAGTGACGGCGACCAGCGAGACCTAGCTGTCACTCAGGTGGCCACGCCCTTAATTATGCAAACTTAATATAACCTAATATAAAGGAAATGGATGAGTTATAAAAAATTCACCCCCCTCACAGTTGTCATGGAGGGTAATAATTGCTATATGAACCAAAATCGTTCTTTGTACCAGGCTGTAAACACCTTTTTTTCTGCTGTAAAGTTGGCCATTCTAACAGTGGGCTCAATTGCAATTTGATCTATTATGGAGCCAGGACTAGCGGAATTTTGATGAATTGCAATTTTAGTTACTTCCGCATTGGCTTCCCGAGGGAGAGCGGGAGGTTGACGCTTGATATTGGGTCACATTGTATATGTTGGGTCGTTACACGGCATAATTTTGCATAATAAAGTCTTTTACCTAAAGTCTAATTTAAGATCTAGCAAAGATGGAGAAAACTTCCAAGAGATTACACTATATAAACTGCAGGTTAAAACCAGTTCCAACTTAAATAAATGCTAGTCAATATTTTTAATATTGAATACTTGAAATATTAGACCAGAAGTAAATGCACATCATAATTTCAGGTTTAATTTGACTAATTGTTTTTCAGGCCTTTTATGATTGTTTAAATGTTTTATCAGGCCTGCAATAAAATACCAATAAAAAGATAATACACTGTAGACATTTCAGGTTTAAAATGATTATTTATATTATTATCTTTATGATTAGGATTAGTTAAAGAGTTTATGATTTACGAATTATATAATTTTAAAATCAAAATACATACTATATAACTTTATATACTTATTATATTCTATTATGTTATATTATATGTAATAACAAAATAGTATTTTCCTACCATCATCCTTGGGTTGGCTTCTTTTATGTCTTTTCTTTTTACAGCAATTTTGACAGCAGGATTCCTGTATAGAGAAAAAGTGTGTTAACTGCAATAAAGGCCTTTTGTGCATGACTTGCAAGCCAGGTAAATACATACGATTAGACTGTAGTAAATGATAATCTAATGACACATTCTCTAATGACTGAACCATGTGTTGTGTAGGCTACCGTGTGATTGTGCATTGTTCAACTGAACAATTGTTTATTACTTTAATTAAATGAAGCCTAGCAAACTAAAAAAAAAATTGTCAAAATGACTGGCAAAATTAAAAAAAGGGGTCAGTATGCGCACATCCAAGGCAGGTGCTCAACTACTGTTGCTCTTAAATAGTAATTTATTGAGACAATTTTTGGGCCTACATCAGGTCACAAGCAAGCAAGAGAATCTGAGGGCCTGTCCACCTGATCACTTTGTGTTTTTTCCGACCGAATAGCTGTTAGATTTCTGAAAACTGATCCAATTATATTCGAACACATTCTGATCTTAAAATCCTGTGCTATATGCACATTTAACTGGATTATACTGACTAAATAGTCAGATACAGCGCATATAACACACATACAGTATATACACATATAATCATATATACACATACATACACAGAGAGAGAGAGAGAGAGAGAGAGAGAGAGAGAGAGAGAGAGAGAGAGAGAGAGAGAGAGATTTTCCTTTATTTTTTTCATATTTGTCATGACATTTATTGGTTGGTTAATTAGGGTATTGTGAGATGTGTTGAAAGATATGTGACCTGCTGAAACGTTGCCTCAATTGTATGGTTACTTACCTGTCTGCTGTCTTATCAACTGTCTTATTACCGGCTTACTTACTCGGTCAGAGCTCTCTCTTCATCTGGGGCCATCCTATCTAGTTCTTTCAGTCCCTCTTTCTGTCCCTCCATTTCTCCTATTTTCTCTCTCTCACTCTCTACTCTGTCTTCCTTTGTTTGTTCCTCTATCTCCGTTTCTTGGACATCCCTCCTCTCGGTCTCTCCTGTCTCACATTGCTCTGCCTGTTCTCTCTGGTTTTCATCTTGCATTTCTTGTTCTGGTTCCTCTTCTTCTCCTGTCCTTTCTTGGCCCACTTCCTCACTTTCAAGATCACATGCTTTATTAAAATATAAAAGAAAACCAGACATGTAATATGCATTGCATGGTTCCAAGTGTGAACAACAAAATAAATGTGTAGATTTTGAATTGAATTTAATAGAATTGCCTACCACCAGCAATCTGTATTGTATAAAAATATCTGTACTGACATTTTTACAGTATATTATCAAAAATGTTAGGAAATCTGCTTTTACATGCATATGAACTTTAATGACATCACAATCTTAAGCCATACAGTTTAAAATGGAGATGGCCCAACATTTGTGGCAATCAATGGCGTCAGCCCAGTCAGTTTCCTCCACACCAAACTCGCTCATCCATGTTTTTATGTACTGTGCTTTGTGCACTGACATACTGTCATGTTGGAGCAGGTATCCCCATCCCCAAATTGTTCTCACAAAGTTAGGAGCATGGAATTGTCCAAAATGTATTGGTATGGAGAAGCATTAAGAGTTCCTTTCCCAAACGGCCAAGCACCTCAAAACAGTCCCAGATCAATAATACACCTCCACCCACTGACACAATAAATTTAAGCAAGTACACAGGTGGCAACATATCACAGTGCCAAACTTGAATTCACTGAGCTCTACGCTGAGAGCTGCCCATTCCTTCACTAAAGCTTGTAAAAGCGCCTGCATGCCCAGTGCAGGATTTTACACAGTTGTGGCCATGAAAGTGACTGAACACCTGAATTCAATGATTTGGTGGGGTGTCCCATATTGTTTTGCAATATAGTGTTCTGCTCCATCTGAATAGTAAAATAATACAGAATAAATTATAATTGAGACTTACAAATGGACTGATGTTGTGATGAGACATACCTTCTAACAGACCTTCAAAGAGGCACATTATCTTTTCCATAACCCCATGTGCAACAAAATGCCTAGTGTGAAGCAAACTTGTAGAGTAACAATACATATTTCTATAACTATACTTTTGTGTTATGAACTTTAATTTGCAAACTCTAGTTTTAAAAAAATGCCTTTATTATTCGGCATACCAAAACTGAGATATTTAATGCCAACCTGCTTGGTAAGTTGTGACATATGGAATATGGTTTCCAGGTCCAAGCCTCATTTGAATTAAGAAAATAGTTTATATTGCACTCACTGTTTAGTCATATCACATATTTCATCCAATCTCTTAAAAAAACAGTGCTTACTACTTAATCTCAATTTACTGCTTCCCAGACACAAATATTTAATTATATAAAAAAAATGAATCACTTCCAGACTATCAGATATTATGCATGGATATAAATCATGATTTTCAAAAAGTACCACAGTACGTTGTTGAGCATCACAGTATAGAGTGATTGGGCCCAGGAACTGTGACATGTCAAAGTGTATAAACATTGTTTGATTTTGGACTAAATGACTCTGGCTTGAATTCCTAAAAATATCAGTTTGCCGTTTCATACAGCCTATTGTACATTATTTACCTTTGTGCACTTTCTATTTGCACAGTTGAGTCTCTCCATGCAATGGGGGCACTTCCTGAAAGTTGATCCTCCTGGCATTTTTTTTCTACAAACAAAAGAAAAAATATTTCTAATAATTAATTTCCCATTACATTGCCTTTGCAATAAAAATATATAGATATATAGATATGAAATATATAGAAATATATAAATAGGTAATAAAAAGTGACTATTTTGTAAGATTAATTTATATTTCAAATTTATGTAACTTAATGCTTAAATTTGAGTTGTTTTGCACATAAATATGTAACTTTTTGAATGAAGTGATACATTATTTAGTAATGTTTCCTTTTTGACTAATACTTAGGAAACACTGACTTACTAGTTCTTTCCTTCTCTCATTATTGGAACTTCCATATGCTTGAATAAATATATTTTATAGGTTGTGACAGCAATTTTACTATACAGTAATAACACAATGGGAACGGTGTACACAGCAGAGAAAAGTTTTCATATCTCAATATTTATTTTATACAGTTGAAGCCAAAATGATTCGCCCTCATGTGATTTATGTATTTATTTATTTATTTTCAAATATTTCCTAAATTATGTGTAACAGAGCAAGGTAAATTTTACAGTATTTCCTATATTTTGTTTTATTTCAGCTAGAATAAAAGCAGTTTTTTTAAAACCATTTTTATAAACCATTTTAAGGTCAATATTATTAGCCCCCTTAAGCAATATTTTTTGATTGTCTAGAGATCAAACAACTGCTATACAATGACTTGCCTAATTAACCTAGTTATACCTTTAAAATGCACTTGAATACTACTATCTTGAAAAATATCTAGTAAAATATTATGTACTGTTATCATGGCAAAAATATAAGAAAATCAGTTATCACACATAAGTTATTAAAACTATTATGTTTAGAAATGTGTTGAAATGTGTTATGACTTCAACGGTTTATTTTATTTATTTATTCTTTTTTAAACAGACTAGTCTTAACCATGCTTTATTTAGCTTTAGGTAAAATCATATGCTGCTAATCTGTGATGAGATAAAAAAAAAAAATCTAATATTCTGAAAAAGGAGCATAATACGATAGCATGGATCTGCAAGCAACTAGTGATGCCTGCATGTGCACAAACTCGCTTTTTACTGACTCGAATCTTTAAATTTCGTTAAAGAATGTATTTAATGCTAATAGCGACTTTCCTCGGCCGATTCATTACAATTTAGAATAACCAACGTTAAGGTTATATATCCATAGAAAAAATTATATAGCCTAACGAAATCAGCAACTTGTCGTATTAAGGATACGTTAAAAATGCATGCACATTACTATAATTTAACTGTAACGTTAGATCTGCAGTGCCGTCATCCCTGATGTTTAAAAACGTCCAATCATGTCACAACATGATAAAAACTGATTAATTTATTAATAATTTCTCCAGTAATGGCAGCAGTAATGTGATAGCTGGGCTAAGTTACCAGCTGTGCTAACTGAACGCCCAGATGTTACACTTGAATAACAACTTTGAACGCACAATTTCTAACACACGACTCATGTAACGTGATGAAGAAACACAAAATTTATTAAAATGCAGTTAACGTCGTGATCTCATCACAAAAAGAGGGGAAAAGCCCTTACTTACTTGGTTCAATGTCGACACTCATCAGGTGAACTGGGGTTGAACCGAGTCTCGTTGATGACGTCATCGCTGTTAAAGTTGGTGCGTGGTATACGGACGCATCTGTTCTCCAAAGAAATGAATGGGAAGGGTTGGCGTATCATATGCACGCAAAAACAGATTTTGGCGTATGCATTGCACGCAAAGGGAAGGTGGAAAGTCGTGTTATTTGTACGCAAAGTTATGAGATCGTTGCGTCTATACATATCGATGTCTGTGTCTGGGTGACAGCGAGAGAGAGATGAGATCATACCTCAGATTCGATGTGTGGCCGCACGTCACAGTTTACTGCAATTTTCGAATATTGGCTCATCTAAACTAACTTTTCATTCGACTAAGAGTCAAAATATTGACAGACAGACGAAGCAACTTTCGTTTTTTGAAGAGAGCGGCTTTATTGATAAAAGACGCACACCCACACAGGATACACTGTTGTCGGCTGATTCATTATTGCTTTTTTAACATTAAACTCATAATAATCAAGTGCAAAAAAGATGAGCTGAACTGTTTCTCTGCAGCTGGCTTGTCAGTGCTAAATCACTTTTGTTTTAATAAAAAATAAGATTATTTAAAATTAAACATTGTTGAATGTAAATACTGTAAATAAAATTGCATATTTATGGCTATTGATCTTATCTACCGGCGACCCACCCATAGTTAAGCATCAAGTAGCCGACATTTTGATTACCTGACCAGCGGATTAAAGACAGGACTTGTGTATATGAAAGAATCGCACATAACAGGGTTTTATGCGTCCCCAATATGCAATGCCAAGAGAGATTCCATAAGGTAACGCACACTGCACACACTTTGTGTAATGTGTGAAGTCGTGGACACATAAGTGCAAGGATAACTAGTCCTTTACTAGTAAATGTCCATGCTTAATCATTAATAGCTAAGGTCTGGATTCGCAGGGTTATCAACAATGTGTACATAGTTTTGGTTTGGAACAGCCTTCTGTTAAAAGATTTTTATGTTCATCCTTGCTACAGGAAAAAAACAAACAAACAAACAAAAAACGGAACAAATAAACTTCATTGAAACCAAATCAAGTATCGGTACTCGGTATCGGCGAGTACACAAATTAAAATACTCATACTCATATCGGTTGGTAAGTATGTGGTATCGGTGCACCCCTAATATATATATATATATATATATATATATATATATATATATATATATATATATATATATATATATATATATATATATATATATTTGGTCCAAGGATAATTGAGTTGTAATAATATAATAAATGTTTCATATGCATTTCTTATTATCTTTGTTTGTTAGAAAAGGTATGAATCTGCATTTCATGTCCCAGGTAATGTACTGGTTTGCGAAGTCGAGCTTGATTTACAATAGTTTCAGTGGTTATTTGGCTCTAGTCTGCCAGTTATTGTATTGGTCTTTTTATCTTTCATATATATACTATACTGTCTTTCAGTGTATATATAATACTGAACTATCAGTCTTACAGTATATCTGTCAGTATAAGAGTGCACTAAAAGAGATGATAAACTGTTGATAATAAATGAACAAGCTTTTATTGAAATATTAATTGCATTATTCACGTCACATCCATTTCACTGTTTTCTCATACTCCATCTCACCAACACAACTATAAAAAAAATATTATTATACCAAAAATCCTATAAAACCTTTAATAATCCTTGCCATATCATATCAGTGGAGACAAAAATACATGAAACACCACAACTATAAGTCTAAACAACAATGGAAACCCTCACACGGCAAATGATTACTGATCAACTGTAGACTTGGGGGACTGAGGATCCATTTGCAAGCGTATTTAAATATGAAGTGCAGCAAACTGAGACAGAATGACAATGACACTTTCTATGAAGTTGGGAATAAAGCAGGTGTAAACAGTCCAGGCAAGGGTCAAGGTACAAAGTGTCAGGGTAGGCAGCATATAGTCAGAGATGAGTGCCTATTCAGAAGTCAGGGCAAGCAAAAAAATCAGAGAAACAGTTTAGTAGCAAAGAAAATTAGTTATGTTACATTCTGTGCCGAGGCTTCAGAGCAAGTGTCGAGTAATCTAGAAGCTTTTAGTGTATCGTTTTGGAGCAGTAACGTAATTGGTGACCTCCGAAACCTCATTTTTGCCCAACTGGTTCAGGAATCAGTTCAATTCTCTCACAATATCCTCTGCTGAGTTACACATGCAAATTAAATGCCCTCTGCCCTTTAAACCCTGCCACATTCTAGTTTTAAAAGAATTACCACTCCTCCCACCGACACACTTTATTTACAGAAATTACAGAGAAATAAGACAAGTTTTAAGAATTTTGAGTGGATTTTAGTTAGAAGTTAGCCCTAGTTTTTAATCATAGTTGATCATTCCTGGTGAAGATTTATTTACATTGGACACTTTTACTTGGATCATAGTTATTGTGTCTTGAACATAATTCTTTGCTTGATTGAACAGGGCCTTCGCACTATAGGAATCAGATTTATAAGTCTTTAAATCCTCAAGAACTGCTCCTCCTGTAGAAAGCTTACTGATGATCTCTGCATTCTTCCTGACCCCCATTAAAGACTGAATGCGATCTGTAAATCCAGGCTTGGCTTCTTGTTTCTCAGACTCAATCATCAGATCAATGTAGTCAGGCGTAGACAGCGGATTGGGCTTGAGGGCGATTTCCTGCAGACGCTCCAAAGACTTCTGAGATTTCGCAATCAGTCCAGTGACAATTTCCTGGACAATGTGAAGCTCATTTTCAAGCTTTTCAAAGATCTTTTCTTTGGTCATGACCTCTCCATGAGCTTCTTTAAATCGCTTTTTCAAATCCTTGTAGGTTTCCTTTCTCTTTTCTTTGACATAATTCCATTTATATTTCTGATTGAAGTGAATATTCCAGACACACTGTCCAGGACAGACTTGACACTTTCCATCTTTCATGGCAATGCACTCATGTTTATCACTGTCATTTGGAATTACACATGTTTCATGACACGTGACGTGACACGTTTGGCAGTTGGTCAAGAAGTAGCCAGTGGTGTTTTCAATCTGTATCGGTACAGTTACTTCTACTTCATATTCAAAATCCTTGTTTGCCTCCATCTGAGCCTTGTTTTGTTCCAGAGCAGCTCTTGTCTTCCTTATTTCATCCAGTTTTGTCAGACCAGCATTGATCTGGGGTTGTAGGCCTTCCACAAGCACCTGAAGTTTCTTTCGCTCATTCAGGACCTCTCGTGTCAGACATAAGCTTTTGGTTTCTGTCTTGCTGAGGGACGTGAAGAATTTGTTCATGCTAGAAATTCCCAGTTTCCAGAACATTTTATCAAAGTTTTCACAATCAGAGTCCTCGTCCTCTGCAGATTTATTAATGTTGGTAAACACAGCAGAATTGTTGAACTTGAAATGAATCAGCTTTCCAGAATCATCTGTAGAACAAGGAACTTCAGAGACTTTGATGGCCTCGAGAACTGGAGGTTTTTTCCCATCTGCAAAGGTGACCATCACCATGATGTTTTCAGCAATATCTTTTCCAAATATGGAGAGAATTGAGTCAAAGACATATTTCTGTGTGGGTGTCAGACGGGCAAGTGAAGCCTGAACTACAAAACACACCGCATCAATGCAGTCGACTCCTCCACGAGCAGAGAAGAACTCCTGAATCTGAGCTGTGATTTTCTGGTCTTGTTTAACTCCTCTGGTGTCTCCAAAGCCTGGTGTGTCCACAATGGTTAAAGAATATGGAACCCGGAAACCATCCATGTGATTAATCTGATATGCTGTGATCTCTGATGTCTGACTTTCAGCCTGGGATTTCTGTTGTCCTTCATCTATCAGCACAAACCGGAAATCATCTTCCCATTTCACTCCCAGAATGTAGTTGATCATGCTGTTAATGAGGGTGGTTTTTCCAGCACCTGTGGCTCCGATCATCATAATAGTCTTGTTCTCTTTTGTGGTGTTTTTCCCAAATTTGTATCTTCTGCAGAATCCATCACTGTTCTTAAATTTTTTTTTCAGCATGAGTTCAAAAGTGGGCAGGTTTTCATTGTTGCGATCTTCTATTTTACTGCTCCAGTTGTTCTTTATTTCATGGGCAACGCTAAAGGACTTTCCGCTGCTTTGGCCTTTCTTCATAGTTTTGCTGTTTGTTTTTTCTCTTGACTTTCTTGGATTTTCCTCAACACCATGGCACAGCCTAGCTATCCTTTTCTGATCATTATTCTCTGCTGGTTTAAGGGAAAAAAAGTACATTCTATTATGAATACATCATGCAAACGATGAGTTTCCCCTGGTCAAAGTTTAAATTGTACTACCTATCAACGTTTTATCTATCAACATCTACCTTTTTAGGTTGAGAGGTTGAACATAATAATAAATAATAGTAATTAAGTACAGTAATACATTGAAATAATGTTATAATAAGGTAGATTAACAAAAACATTTGTAAAACCTTATGAGAAAAGTCTCATACTGACCTCTACACGCCAACTTTCACCCATAATTAGCCATGCAAATCACCTCTGAACTGCCATACATATATAAATGAACCACAACTTAATGTTTTTTATTAGAGCCATGATTCGTCCATATAATTGCCAATGTTGACAATGGTAATAAGTCAACATTGATGGATTTGGATTTCTGCGTTCCAATCCGTCCCAGCATGGATCAACGTTTATTCTTTTTCTCATTACTTTATTAATATGATCTTTGAATCAGCATTTAATCTTGAAATTTTCAGGGACCACCAAACCAAGAGGTCATAGAGACCTCTTGATTGGAACTGAAGGGCTTAATGATTGAATTATATTCAATATGTATCATATTGTTCCCCTTCGGATGGGGAACTCCAATGCTATGTGGAAACTTCCACTATGGGGATTTCGTCAGAAACCAATCATCTAAAAGAGTATAAAAACGGGCCAATGAAATGCCAATGAGTTGGCGGCGTCAGCGTGCACAGCTGGCATCAATGACAATCAGTCATGCTATAAATACGCAGCCAGCGCCAGGCTCGACATCCTTTCGCTTTCAGAGCCTTTCACTTTTCTTCTGGTCATACAACTGTTCCTGAACAGGTAGGTAAGGTAAGTAAGGGCCAGGGGACAGGTTGGAAGACTGTGTCTCGGGGCATTGTAGGTGCGCTCGCACTACTGCGTGGCACACCCTTCGCCAGGGATGCGGTAAGGTTCTTTCGTTGTGCCGTTTTCCATAGATTTCCCCATAGTGAAAGTTTCCTTCGGCTCGCAGGCATCCGCATGCTCAATTATATCGATGACTGGCTGGTTTTAGCCCACTCTCGGGAGCAATTGATTATGCACAGAGACAAGGTGCTCTGACACCTCTGCCTGTTGGGGTTTCAGGTCAACCGAGAAAAGAGCAAGCTCGCCCCCGTGCAGAGCATCTCCTTTCTCGGGTTAGAGCTGGACTCGATCACCATGAAGGCGCGCCTCTCACGAGAACGCGCCGAGCTAATGCTGAACTGTCTGAGAGAGTTCGACAGGAAAAAGGTGGTCCCCTGAAATCTTTTTCAGAGGCTCCTGGGGCATATGGCATCCGCAGGTGCGGCCACGCCGCTCGGGTTGCTCCATATGAGACCACTAATTACCACAAATTATCCCGACAACATCAATATTTTTTATCCACTTATATATATATATATATATATATATATATATATATATATATATATAAATTTACACTTTAAATTTAGTTTTCACTAAAATAACCACCAAAGGCTAACAAACCACTTATTTACAAACCTTTAAAAAAAATCTCATAACAAAATATTTATAATTATAGAATGTCATGTCACAATAAAATGTCAGTATTTAATAAAATAGACTACTCCTGAATAGAAAACCGAAATTCTTAACCTATAACCGACTTAGGGCAACGCAGTGGCGCAGTAGATAGTGCTGTCGCCTCACAGCAAGAAGGTCGCTGGTTCGAGCCTCGGCTGGGTCAGTTGGCATTTCTGTATGGAGTTTGCATGTTCTCCCTGCGTTCGTGTGGGTTACCTCCGGGTGCTCTGGTTTCCCACACAGTCCAAAGACATGCGGTACAGGTGAATTGGGTAGGCTATAGTGTATGTATGTGTGAATGAGTGTGTATGTGTTTCCCAGTGATGGGTTGCACCTGGAAGGGTATCCACTGCGTAAAACATATGCTGGATAAGTTGGTGGTTCATTTCACTGTGGGGACCCCAGATTAATAAAGGGACTAAACCGAAAAGAAAATGAATGAATAATCGACTTAATTTCCCCATGTTCGGTATTTCAGTCTTTAAACATGTCAATACCATCCCATTAAAAACATTCCCTGGCAACCTGCCAAAAAAAAAAAAGAGAGAGAGAGAGAGAGAGAGAGATCCCGAGTCTCTCATACTGTACTTCAGGTAAATCATATTCTATTGGCTGCCTTGTGAGAACAGCATCTGCATTTTCACTTCAGTAAATCAATTTGAGCAAACGCAGACAATATTGTGCAGAAGCCTGACAGATTATTAGTAGCAATAGTTGTCTTTATTTTTAAATGGGCTATAACGGCACCACTCACTCATTTTTCTTCTGCTTATTCCTTTATTTGTAAGGGGTCACCTTAGCAGAATGAACTACCAGCATCACTTATTAAATATTTAAAACATAAAATATTTAATTTACTGATGTTTTGTTACTTTAGTTTTGCTTGCCAGAGATGCTGGTTAGGTGACATGGTGGCTCAGTGGTTAGCACTAAGGTCACTTGTTTGAGTCCTGGCTGGGCCAGTTGGTGTTTCTGTGTGGAGTTAGCATGTTCTGGATACGTGTTGGCATGGGTCTCCTACGGGTTTCCCCCACAGTCCAAAGACATGCAAGGTACAGGTGAATTGACTAAATTAAATTGTACCATAGTGTATGAGTGTGTATGGGTGTTTCCCAGGTGGTTCATTCTATTGTGGCAACCTCTGAAATAGAGACTAAGCCAAAGGAAAATGAATGAATGAATGTTCTGCACAATGTCTTTAAAATATGGATATTTCTTTTACCATGGTATTTTCATTGAGCTTGCCTGCTGCTCCTGTCAGCGATTGTGTTTACAACCAAATGAATGCATTAGTTTATTTAACTGATTATATTTTAATAAAATCACATTATAAATTATGTTAAAGGAACCTTATTACACTGAAATTAGTCACATTCAACTTTCACCGGAAGTTAATAAGTGTCCAAAAAACACTTCTGTGCATAAAGCCTAATAAAAATAAATACTTTTTGCAATGAATGCATTTATTAAATTGAATTTAATTATCACACAATCTCCATAAACATCTCTAAAACTGTGATTAAATAATATAAGGTATTTTATTATATACTAACATTTTGATAATATACTCACCACTTTGAGCTCTTCCTGTGGTTGGCAGATTCAAACTTCCTGTCCTGGGTCCCGGGTTGTCATTAGTAAAGGTTTTTCCTTTTTTCCTTGTACTGTCCTGAGTGTCCGTCATTGCAGCTCTGCGTCCTTTGTCACAGACCTGCAACCGTTGTTGAAAAGACATCAAATTGATATCAAAATTGATGTCATAGAACTGGTTTAAATATGTTTCTTTTAAATATGTTACTTTTGCTGGTTTGCTGGCTAATGATTTCAAGTTTCTAGTTTGTCCTCCACTTTGAGCTCGTCCTGTGGTTGAAGTTTGAGGACTTGCTGCCCTGGGTCCCAGGTTGTCATTACTAAAGCTTTGCACTTTTCTCCTCGTGTTGCTCTGAGTTCCTTGATCAGCCATAGTAGCACTTTGTCCTTTGTCACACACCTTGACTCGCAACTGCTGTTAAAAACACATCAAATCGATATAATAAAATTGATGTTAAAGAACCCCACAGCCACAAATGTCTCCTTCCTGAACGAGCTAAATGACTTTTATGCCCGCTTTGAAAGAGACAATACAGAACCCTACACCAGGAACACTACCTCAACCGACCACTCAACTATCACACTCACCTCCTCAGAAGTCTACACTGCACTGAGTCGGATCAATGTGCGTAAGGCTGCTGGACCAGACGGTATCCCTGGGCGCGTCCTCAAAGCATGTGCAGAACAGCTCGCTGGGGTATT